>NC_060266.1:4547500-4847500 GCF_021901455.1 Neodiprion lecontei
ATACGTTTTGGCTATTTTCGAATAATATTCTAAAAGATTTTAAATTCTTGTGTCAAACGGTGAGAAATGAACTTCCAAAAACTTTGATCGGTTCCGATTACACTCCAATTATCTTCACGCAATTCGCAACACTTTCAGATTCCCGATGACAAATATTTTCGGCAAAGTTTTCTGGTACTAGAGCAGAGTTCGACGATATAAAGGAACTTTATCGACGTCTCGAGAGATTTATTTCACAAAATACCTCTTGCAAAACCCATCCAGCAAAGTTTCCGAAATATTTTCATCCAAGTTGTCGGTCTCGTTAATTGATTCTGGCAAAATAATTAAAAGACCAAAAAAAAAAAAAAAACTCGAACAGCCCCAAAATACTTTTCAGTCAAATCCATCAAATATCTCTGGTAGTGTTGAAATTGCGTGAAATTAATCAGAATAAAATCATAGATAATCGACAAGTTTTTGAACGAATTTTTCAGACGCAGTGTCAATAAAAAAATTAGTCAATGGCTCGTTGGTTTAACAGTATTTTCCACCTAAATTCAATCACGTAGCTTACAATTGTGACAAATATGAGCACGGAGAATACAGCGGCCTGCAGCAAATCCGTCCAAAGAGGCGTGTATTCGTTCGTGAGATTTTTCCCGCTAGTTGGAACGAAATTATTATTCGTACTGTAGGTTGCAGTTGTCCAGATGGAACCGGATGTGGCCGCCGTTGCTGCCGGGCTTGCCATTTTAAATCTCAACTGTAGGGCGCGTCACGTTTCTGGAGCCCGTAATTTTATCGGGCGGCGTTGAATTTCCTGCGATTGCAGGAACTCGTTCAGGGTTCCTTCATTATCTGGAATGACGAAAAGAGCGCTCGTTATTACTCGAAAATTCTTGTGATAAAATTCACCTCCAAAATATCTGCAAAAAAAAAAAAAAAAAAAAAAAAAAAGGGGGAATCAAGCGAAACTTTTTGTAAGGATGTTCAGTTTTAAATGAGGGCTGATTTTGAGTTGTATTCTACGTATGATGATTTCTTTTTAAATTATACAAAGTTTTTCGCTTGTTTTTCTTTACGCTAATTACCGATATACGAAGAAAGAAGAAACAAGAAGAAGAAGACAAATAAGAGGATCACGAATCACTAAAAGATTAGCATTGGAAAAATTTGTTTAAATTATACTGGAACATTTTTTTTTATGTTTAGTAAACTGATAAACGTGCATTCACAATAATCACACATCACGTCGCAGAGTAAAACAGAAAAAAGCATATTTACCGAAAAAATTTTACTTGACAGGAAAATTTCTGTTTAAAGGCTGTCTTTTTTTCCTTCTTTTTTAATCGATACAGACGACTTTTACGTGGATTCGAACGGTTCGAAATATCGACACGAATATGATCCACTGCAGTTTCGAAAAGACTGAATGAAAAATTATCCTTAATGGTTACGTGCAAGATTATAAGACAGCGGTTTTCAGAAGAAGAGAGAAAATTGCGAGACTTAAATTTGGCCGGAAGTTTATGCGCTGCGGTAAAACTTCGCCGCGATAAAGAAAAATCCTCAAATTGAAAGTCGCATTATACGATACTGACAGTCTGTGAATAATTTTAACTGCTTCTTCTGGCAAAATTATTGGACTTTTTTCTAGAGGTCATCGAGACATTGAAAAGTTTTCAACATAATTTTCCTGTGTCTTCGAGAGTCAAGTGTGTCATACCGTTTAGACTAGGCTTATCGTTAGAAATATCGTTTTTCTGTCTCCCAAAACTATTGATCTGGTTGTAACGAAATATAGCCTAAAACCTGGCCAGACGTTGTAGCTATTCACAGAAAGAAAAATAACCAAAATCTGTTCGGCAGTTTTGGAGTTATAAGCGAACGTACGAAAAAACGTCAAGATTCACGTAGAGGGAATTCCGTGCCAAATCGACCAGGACCTGGCCCTCGACCTCTCGGATTTTGTCCATAATTTTTCATATTGTCGTTCCAATATTAAAAAGCAATAAAGTTTTTCTTCACTCGTTTTTCAATAAATTTGTTTTATTCATGATATTTGTAAATTTAGAAAATTTGAAAAAATTATCATACAATTTTTGTCAGATGTAGAAATTTTTAATTGTAGACCCAGACTCGGTTGGCTTTTGAGTCTACTCTTATTTGAGATCTTGAAACAAAAATTTCCAAAATTAGATGCTCAAAGTTTTTTACTCAAATTTTCAAAAGGATCAAACCCTGGTCTATTCTACGTGGAATGCCCTATAGGTAGAGATGCAGTTCGACCCGTCATGAGAATTGCATGATTTTTAATACCCGTTCGATACCTCGGGCAGAAAAAATATCGTCCACCATCACAGCAGTTCACCTCCTGCAGAAATTTAATCTTCATTCAGGAAGAATAAACCCTTAACTCTGATGTTGACTGTTTTTAAATGTCCAATTCGTGCAGAGCAACGACCCAGTCGTTGACTCTAAGTCAAGCGTGCAAACAGGAAAATTGTACAAATTCTGAGCAGGAATATAATCCGGAAAATTCGATCGAGGAAAAATGTTGGTTTTTCCACCTGTCGAACAACTTTGTTTTCGTGAAACTGGAAAATACGCGAATAGAATTATAATGCGAAAATTTTTGTCCCGATTCTTAGATCGACATCCAGGGAAACTTGGATACGTTGCTTTGTATTTTTGCCTTGCTCGGCACACTCCCAGGAGAATTTTACACCCGTCACGCGGCTTACGACGATATGACACGGGAATCCAGAGGGAATATCAACATGAAAGTACAACACCGACAGCGTCACCGTACATCATGTATCTATATATATATATATATATATTTCTAATGTACATTAGGTGTACATAGAAGGTATCTCGATCAGATTTACGGAATATCGTGACAAACGTTACTGTCGAAGAAGTTCAAAGCTCCTCTTTCTGCCATCGAAATGGAGGAAAGAAAATATAAGCTGCAATAACGGATAAAACCAGTTTGAACATCGACGTTTTTTCCCCGCAATGTAAATTCAACCGCGGCACTTTTTTGAGTCTACATCATTGCCGGGAGAAATTTCAATAACCGGGGTTATTAAACGGAAAATTTTGTTCTTGGTACAAAGTGAAAACTAGATTTGTATCTGAATAGGTAGACAATCCCATTTCTCAAATGATCCGACGATCGATGAAGTAAAACAGAGTCAGAATATCAGCCGACGTCGAAAATTCTAGAAAAAGGTTTGTGTCTTGGCTAAGTGTCGGTAAGAACTCGGTTTAGGAATCTGTATCCAAAACCGGGCTTGTACGTACCTACTTAAATTAGCTGTAACGGCAGAAAATATAGAATTTGTTGGTATTCTTTTTTATCGCGGTTGGCGTAGCGGTAAATTAATGTTAAACCCTCGTTGAACTAAAAAAACAAGTAGTCGAATAAACAAATAAATTCAAGTACATCGGTGATAGTTGTGCCGTATCTAAATTCACAAGCTTTCTTACTTGACTTCACATCGTCAGCGTTGGCTTCTATAAAATCGGCTACAGCTGTAGCGTCGTGTAATTTATAATTTCTGCTGCAGGATCCCCTTTACCGACCGAGCTAATAACGCTCGATTCAAAAACAAGATGTGCCGATATGTTCGAGTGATATTCGCGGGTTCCGAGAGGCCGTTAACCGGCTCTCGAAGTTCGTTGACAACATTCGGCTTCGTAGCCTGGATCCTGCAGGACCTGGGATATGCGACGAGGAATGGCAAATTCACCGATGGGTCAATACCGGATGACTCTCGTACAGTTTCAGCGCCCGAGGCAACGCCGGGCGAAATTGAGTCTTCATTTTCGCTGACTGCTTCGACTCATCTCTTTTGCAGGGATTTGGCAATACCGGCAAAGTAGCTTCGACACATTTTTGAGTGGGTGTTGACTTTTTTTTTCTTTTTTCTTTCCGTTTTTTTTCCCCCCCTCTTTCTTCTTTCGTTTCGTTATTCTTTCTACACGGCTTAGGAATCGAAGAGAATCCGATAGTCGATACTTCTATGTACTTTTTTATATCTGCGATACACTCACTCCGCAACTTTTTATTCTTGTGCATTATACGTGACGTTTCCAACTCATAAACCTTTATGTATGTATATAAGTGATACGAGATTTGAGTCAACTTTCTGTACAATAAGAATACATACTTTTTTTCGCATTTCCACCCCGAAGAGTTTATTCCGTGATATAGATAATTCATTGCCGATCATAGGTGAACCTTTGTATCGATTTTAAACATCTGATCGGTATTGTTTCAACTTAATTTAACTCAGCGTATCTAGTAGAGTGAATGAAAGATTGACGAACACGTAGCGAGCTTTTACTACCTTTCAATCTTACAAGTCGATTGGTTATGGCCAAAATTCGATACTTCAAATCAATTATCTTTGTGTATTTATCGAATTGTTACATCGGTAAGCTACAAAGATTTCTTGAAACATACGGAAATAAAAGATACTGTAATACGTAAAAAAAAAAAAAAAAACTTAGACAACGCTTAAAAATTTGTTGAAAATTTGATAGAAGTAGTAAATTTAAAAAAAAATTTCATGCCATTTATGAACAAAGCATCAATATCTACATTTCTTTACAATCCAAATATATTCTATTATCATTTTTCAGGACAGATCTTCGTAGTTTACAATTACAAAACCAGCTTGATAAATACTCAATGTCCGATTATCTGGTAACAAAATTGACAAAAAGCTCTCGATTTCGAATTCAAATTAACTGTCGGAATAAAATCACACAAAAAAACAGTTTCAAATTCGAATCCACTAAATATTTCAAAACAGATTCAAAATCACTCGCACAAGTTCCCGGGTATCGGGTGATAATTTTACCGGCATTGATAATGATCGGAAAAAATTCTGCGAAGTTGTCAAGCGTTTGTTTGAGCATGTGTGAACAGACTTGTACGCAGATACGCGGTACGAGCTTTCTATACGTGTATATATACATATCATCGACACTGGTACCGATAATAATAATCATATGTGTAGATGCAGAGCATATTCATTTCAATGGAGCTTTATTCAACATATTCATCCCCGCAACTGAGGGGCTGCATTCGACTGATTACAGATGCATCACGTGCATACGAATCATGCTCTGCATTCGTGTAACGGTTATTCGCTTCTCGCTTCAAGAGTTCGTCATGGATTGTCCAGGATTTTTCTTTTTGAGTTTATATTTGAATAAATAAATTTTGATTCTATATAACTGCGCGAAGGGACAAAGGTAAACTTTATAAGTAACGTATGGAGATTATTGTTATATTATTCGATTAATGGAATCAAAATTTATTTATTTAAATTTTAAAGTCGAAAAAAAAAACGACAACATTTTTTTCTGTTCACCTGTGGTTGATTATTATTTTTAATATAAAGTGATTTAAATGCGAGACTGAAAATTGTTTCATTGTTATTTACAAAAAATATCTGAGGAAATTGAAAATTTTACTCAAAATCCAAAATATCGTTCTGGTTTCTACGAACGTTCTTGACACTTTTTTCTGAAAAATCTCTACTCAAAATTGTTGAAAAATACTTAGCAACAGAAAATTTATCTGAACAAAGAACATTCGGTCGTTGTTAACTTTGAAAATATTACTTTATCGTTTGCCAAAGTGAGTTAATTTAATCCAATAAAACCGAAACTGACGTGTTACGTTTTTTCCAACAAAAGAAAATAACCGTTTAATCTAATTTCACTCTGAAATTTTCTTATTAATCGGAAATTATTCAAAATACAAAATTCGTGTATCGAAACTAATTTTTATTCTAAACTAGATTAAATTCCCAACATTTAATAAAACATTTCCTTCGTTACTTTCAGTCTTTTCAATCGAAATTTTCACTTCAAATCGTTCGTCCAATAATTCGCCGCTTTTATTTAAGCCCCCTACGAAGTCATTGACTTTTCAATTTCACACCGATACATGAGGAAATAATAAACAAGCTCTCGTAGCTGTTCGCGAACTGTAATTAGCCGTCTCGTGTATCCATTGCACTGATGAAATTGCACTTTCATTGCACGGAGAGAAAGGAAGAGAAAAAAGAAAAATTAAGCATAACAAGAAAAAAAAAAAAAAAAACGGTTCAGGCTGCTATATTTTTCGTTCGCGAATTATCGGGGATGCTGAAATTCTCTTGCCTTTGCTATTCACGGATTATAATTATTATGCCACTGAAGCATGTCGTTGAAATATGTATATATATATATATATATATATTTTTTTTATTACATATATATGCGCGAGTTTCAGGTATTTCATTAAATTAATTTCTTGCGTACCTCGCGCTTGTACTTGTATTATATATATATATACATGTACGTATAAAACGCACTGGCTAAAAAGATGTGCTAATTTTAACGGATTTCGTTGTACCTTCGTTGCGAAATTTATGGTAATTCAAAAACACACGCGTTTACGAATAAAGTGCGTTAGAAACAAATTTTCACTTATTATTCAACATCTTGTTTACTGTAATAATACAACATGTTTCTTAATTTATTTCGATATTTTCGTAGCGAATTAATTTAATGCGTATTTATTAAACAAATCAAATTTTGAAGTTGCGTGTGGATTGGAAATACTATAAGTTTACGTTATTTTTTTTTTTTTTTATAACTTTGAGAACGAACGGATTCTTATAATTAGACAAAAAAAAATGTCAACTATTTTTTCCATTTTTATTTCGCATAACACTACCGAATTTCAATTTTTGCACCGCTATGCGGTCTTGTGTAATATAATATATGTATGGGAAATTCCATGCGAATTCCCAACCAACGCTTGACCCTCACAATTTTTGACTTTGTTGCAAAAATTTTACTGCAATTGTCCCAACTCTGAAAGAGTATCCTGAATTTTTTCACATTTTTTATTCAACTGATCGATTGTTTACAAATATTGAGAGTGATTTTGAAAAGGATCTTTTTTAAAATTCTGAAAACAAGGTGATAAAAAGTAAAAAGAAGCAGCATGCTTATTAGGATGGTTCTTATATGGGATCAGAAAATAAAAAATCATGACGGAGCCTGTTAAATCGATTCCAAATGAGGGAAAAAAAAATCCCTAATTTTTTCGGACTTTCATTTCATTTCCCCAGTCTCTCTGTTTAAGCGGGAGGTTTCAAATTATTCAAAAATGTGCTCACTCACTATATTTTATACTGAATTTTGTATCAAAGTTATTCGTTGGTAAAAAAAAATCCATAATCTCGAATATTCAGTGCGATTCGTCCAAAATATGATGGACATTTTTTTGAATAGTTTGAAAATTCCCGCTTAAAGGGTTAAACTAGGGGAATGAAATAAAAATGTGCAAAAATTTAGGGATTTTTTTTTTCTCACTATTTGGAAACGATTTGACACGCTTCATCATGAATTTTTATTTTTATTCGATCCCGATGTAAGGACCACCCTAATTCACATAGATGCAAATATGCGATTTCCGTAGTTTCTAGTAGCGGAATTAATTTTCCGGCCGCATTCGGTGATCGATGCTTTCCCCCTTTAGATATGGGAGTAACTATCTACTACCCACGTATCTACATCGCGTAAAGTCGATGACGTTACAAAGCTGCTGCACTTACGATTCGAAACATCGAACGAGGAGATTTCATGACGGGGAGATTATCCCGAGGGATTTTGATCAGCAAAGAGGAACGGCGTTGTTCGTACAATAGAAAGGTTCGTTTCAGAGGCATCATCGCGACGAGTAATATATGGTACAACCCGTGCCAATTAGGAGGGCATTAATAATAAGGGATAGTCGGTATGATAATCCAGACGTGATTCGCATCTCTGATTCGATCATTAATCACCTGCGTGTCGATCGGCAGCGGCTCTGGATTATTATATCAACGCAACGCCGAATCGGGGGGCTTAATTATCGTGAAACTTATAAAGCCGAGCTGAATTACAGGTAAGGTTTCTTAATTTATCCGTTAACTTCGCACAATCGCGAACTTTACCGCGAAACGTTCGTTCCGTTATTCAAGTTGAAGCTTTTTTTTTTTTTTTTACCTCATACATTATTTTTAAACATGGAATACGGTTGAAAAAATTTTTCAAACTCCGAAGAGGCAAAATGCTTTTCGATAAAATAATACGATAAATAATCGAGTCGAGAAAAAATTAAAGGACACGAATTTCAAGCGAAGGTAATTAATTTGTAATTTTTATACAGTTCTCCTGCTTCGATGTCAAAACTCGATTGTAATTCTTCGATGTCGTTAAAAAATATCTAAAACAAATTTTTCATCGCAACAATTACCTTTTACAATCAGCGACATTTTTTTTTTTTTTTCTAAACTTTATTCTAGACTGTAACGATTTTTTGACGAATTGTTTTTTTCGATCAGGTGAGCCGATAAACTTATATCAAATGTATATTTTTCGTAACGAGAAAACAAAAAAAAAAAAAAAACAAGGAAAAAGTACCGATACAACTTGTCAATAATATGACTTTCGATATTTTCGTTGAAAATGAAGGCGTCTAAATATTCGTTCTACACGAAGAAGATTCGGTTTAACTTATCGATTGATTTCAGTGATAATTTCTTTAAACAGTGTAGATATTTCAGAATTGCATGTTCTCCGTTCAGACATTGAATCCGATACAAAAAAAATCCTTGAAAAATTGAGCGATCAAATATTCTTTCATCCACGTATCCGCGTACGATTGTAAAATCTAGATCGATGGCGGAGAAGAGCTTACAGAAAGGACTGGCGTAAATTTCGAGCTTTTCTATTACGAAAAAGGGCTTTGTACTCTGCAGAGAAGGGGCTTAGATTCGAATTTAATACCTGCGTCCGTCCGCGACACGTTTCACCCTGAGCGTGTATGAATCAGGGTGCCACATGCCGAAGGTAAAAAAAAAAAAAAAAAAGGGGGGGGGGGGGGAGGGAAAAAACGACACGAAAATGAAGAAAGAAATAAGGAAACGAAGAGACAGAGACGGAGTAAAAAAAAAAAAAAAAAAGAGGGAGGAAGGAGAAAATATTGCATATCGTTCGCCGGGATATACGTGAAGAGGACGGTAAAAAATTTTGCGCCGCAATGATATCCAGTCGGAATAATCCTCTGGGGGATGACACGCCTGTCTACCTCGTTGTCTGCTGCTACCATTCCCTTTAGATGCATCAAGGGGGACGAGGGTGATTGTAATGCTGCTCTACATCGTCGTGCGGTGAAAAGAGTGTAACTCGGAGCTGCGAGTAATCCGAGGATTGTGCGATGCAATCCTGTTCTGTACGTGTACGCTGAGAAGAATTTCATTTGCGATAGTAACGAGAAAAATTGGGTGAAAAAAAAAACTGTTTGAATATTGTTGGGATTACGAAAAACTAGGTACGCGTAAACATTTTGCGCTATCGTCGATCATTTTTTGGTCATTGCAACGCGAAATCAGTTTCTGAGGTTCGCTCTGATTTTTTAGTTAAACAAGGCTTTAACGTCAATTTATTATTGCACGAGCGTTAAATTTTCGCAACGGTTGCGAGAAAATCTAACAACAGCGATCGTAATGAGAAAGAACAGTAACGGATACTAGATTTTCCGGTAACGGCTAGATAACTAATTCTCATTTTCTACCTAGAACAATATTTTTCGATTGTGGTAAAAAATGATAATAGTCAAGGACTGAGCGGTAACCGGAAATAAAAATTTCCCTCAGTGTACGTACAATTCATGCAGCGCGAATTCTACATGGCTAGATTTTGACGTTGAAGTTTTTATGTTCGAAAAAAAAAAAACCATAAAAGCTTCGTTCTTTTGACGCTTTCGCGAGCACCGAAAATTCTGTGGAATTGATGCCGTTCACAGAGAATTCGAGGATCACAGGTTGAGGGGTTGAAATTCCGAATTCGAAAAGTTTCGAAAGCGGGTAATTACGAATTTTTTGGTGGCTAAAGATAGGGTAAAAAAAATTCTACTCTCACGAAACATCAACGTTTCGAGTGTTCCGAATCCCGAAGCTCAAAGCTCCGAAAGGGCGAAAATGAGAAAATTTCAACATCTGAAACATGGAAATTCTGAATGATCGAAGATTTTCAGCTCTGTGGATTTCTGGTTCGGTGAAACGTCGCCACTTTGAGTTTTCTTTGTTTTCGACTTTCGATATTTTTACGTTCGGAATCATGGTTATTCTGATTTTTTACTTCGCTCTATCGTAACTTGATTTTTCGAAACCCAAGAGGAAATTATCCGAGTTGTAATTTTGAAATTTTAAAAGTCACTGTGACGAACCATAAACGTTTAAAACACCGAATCTCAACTGCAAAACAGTTTTTATCAACGAAGACACTGCAGAAATTTGATTTCACTGAAAAAATTCATGCAGTTTGTACGATTTTATAAGCGAAAAATATATCTCGTTTGACTCATGAATTTATTTCTGTACTACAAATCGTTTGAAAATCAGACAGATTTTTCCCTCAGCTTGTCGGATGAGAAAGAAGAAAATCCGGTACGCATAAAAGCGTCATAATTTACGGACGATAAAGTCGCGATGAATCAGCAAGAAGCGAATGCAAATTATTGCTATCTAACACCTAAAACTCACGGACGATTTGCGAAAAATTCAATTACGAAATCAGCAAAAAAAAAAAAAAAAAAAACGACGGATGCAGTCTTAATAATTTACAGATGTTAAACTTGTGATTGAAAAAAAAAAAAAAAACAATTTTGACGAATAAAATCAGCTATTTCTCGCTAGAATGAAACAAGGAATATACATTTTTCGGTAAAAACAAATATTAGCATAATTATATTTCTATGATGAAAAAAAAATGGTAGAATAATATGAATTTTCAAATTTTTTCAACGTAACGAGAATGTTTCAAGTTAAATTTCAGGTTCCAAAATTTTGTACCGTTATCGTAAAGAGACATTTTTAGTTATAAGTGTTAATAAATTAGTTTCAGTGACGCGTTTGGAACCAAATCGCTTTGCCACATTTTCGTTTAAACAATTTTTGAACCTGATTGTACTACGTCCCATACATTTACAAAGAAATGAGGTCGACTATATAACCGGAAATTTGTAACGACGCACTTCAGAAGCACATTACACAAGTTCGAAAGGAAGTTAAAAAATTTACCCTTCAAGAAAAAAGACAAAACCCCCAACAGGGATATTTCTGTGCTAAATTTGATTTCACGCCTGTCGCTTATGGCTTACCAATGAAATTTGATACCCGGATTTAATGCTTTAAACTACCGTCCTCGTTTCGGGCACATTTTACGACGACTAATCGTCGAATTTAAATTTCCACCTCGCCGCTCGATTCTTCCTCAAACGAATCCCGCAGAGCTTTCGTGACTTGCCTCGGGCAATAATACCGGATTGCCAAACACGGCTGCAGGAGTGAGATGGCCAATTTTTACCATCCGTTTGCCGTATCGTTTCGAAATATGACAAACACGTGTTCAATTTTATCCACACGACAGACCTCAAGGATATCAGGATATTACAATAATTTCAGCGTAACATCAGGACCAAGGGCGTAATCTTTCTTGTAATCTGATGCAGATGCTTCGTGTAATTTTTGTAATCGCTTGTAATCCCCCGTAATCGTTCGTCACCTTACAACTCTCTTTGTATCCGTCGTATTATCTTCACAATCCTTGAAATCATTGTAATATTTGTAATCACTTGTAATCTCTTGGCAATCCGTGAATCTTCGTACAATCCTTGCAGTCTTTTGGTAATCTTTTCTGTCTCTGAAACCTTTGTAATTCTTGTAATCTTTTTACAATCCGTGTGATCTTGGTGTAATCCTTGCGATCTTTTTGGTAATATTTATAATCTTTGCCGTGTTTGGAATTTTTGTAATTATTGTAATCTCTTTACAATTCGTGTAATCCTTGCAATCTTTTTAAGCAATTTTTGTAATCTTCACTGTCTCTGAAATCTTTGTAATTCTTTTAATCTCTTTAGAATCCGTGTGATCCTAGTGCAATCCTTGCGATCTTTTTGGTAATATTTATAATCTTTGCTGTATCTGGTATTTTTTAAATTCTTGTAATTCCTTTACAATTCGTGTCATCTTCGTATAATCCTTGCAATCTTTTTGATAATTTTAGTAATCTTTGCTGTCTCTGAAATCTTTGTGTAATCCTTGCGGTCTTCTCGGTAATATTTGTAATCTTTGCTGTCTTTAGAATTTTTGTAATTCTTGTAATCTCTTCGAAATCCCGGCAATATCTTTGCAATCCAGTTTATCTACGTGTAATCCTTGCAGTGATTGGTAATGCTTGTAATCCTTGTAATCCTCCATGTAATCGTAGTCGGTGTTCGCCACTTTTACACAGCGATTAACCCCTTAATCAAAACGCGTTGAAAAATAATTTTCGGTTTTTCGGTGTAAGAAATGTTTGATGAAATTGTCGATTTCTTTCAGAGTGTACGACTTGTCGGACATTCTTCACATCCGAGTTTACATCTCGTTCGGTTTTGATGTAGATAATTTAAAAATCTAAATTTCATGGATACGCGTATCTTCTCATCGAAGATTGATAAACCGAAGTCAAACGTTTCGCGGTGAGTTGAAATTATGACAATTTCGGTTTCGGAAGGTAATCACGCAATACGTTCGTATTTCCTCAATTAATCACTGTTGTTGTACACATTCCACAGCGTCGTTTTCATTCCGATGTCGTATAATAATATATGTACGCGGAAATGATAAATTGCCCATCCTCAGTTGAGTGTGGTAAGAGCGTGGATCGCCATCCGTTAGGAAAACGATCGCCGAACAATTTTCCAGAAAGCTGTTTTCGCGAAAAAACGAGCATAACCGAATCTAGTTGAAAAAGGAAAATTCAACGCGTTGTAATTGATCGAACTGTCGCGATAAAATTCTCGGTAAAAAAAAAATTTATAACCTTCTCCGCGTATCACGATTTAATCCATAAAATTGCCTGAATTGAAGATTTTTGATTCATTCATTCAAACCCTTTTTATCGTGTGAAATTCTACAAAAATACGATTGCGTTGAGGGACCGAAGAAATTTTCGAGAGATACATTTTCCGCTGAACCGGCTCTTTCGTAATTTATACCTTCCATCCAGTTCGCCAGATTTACCGACCTATGAATAAACGCCCACGTGAAAACTCTCAACTTTTCATCAAGGATCTCAATAACTACATTCGAGAAACTTTAAGCCCCAGTCGAGATTTTGTTATTTGTCTGAGGAGAATACGATACCATTTTTGCCGTTCAAGAAACGGTCCAATTACGCGATCTCCTAAAAGTCGTTATAAAATACAACTGTGTTCAAGATTCCACAGTTGAAATTCGTCGGAAGTTTTTCAAATCGTTTCTTAAATCTAGGGAACAGTTATGTCGCATATATCAAACTTCGAATCGATGATCTGAAATTTCGATCCCAACTTCAGACTGCGGAATAAGATAATCGACGTGTCCTGAGCAGCTTATTTCGATTCGTCAATCCTTGTTCAAAGGGATTCGAGAAGTTGAAGCTGCCTAAATTGCCCGGAAAAAAAAGACCGCCGGAAATTAGGCTTTACACGAAACTTGGAAAAGGGTTCGACGTGCGTTCTTTAGCAAGAGACGGAGAAAGATCTGCGAACCGCCACATAACCGACACCCTTGCCGAGAACCGCAGACCTATTTCGAGTTGTTCGGGGAGAGTTGGCAAAACTGCACAGAGATCGAGGTAAAAGCATCATGCCCGACAGAAGTCGAGTCTTACGATTAGACTGCGGCTCGAATGGAAGAAAAAAACTTGGAGGCGAGGTAAAACTTCTATTTCCACAGCCTCGAAAGATTTGCAATATATACGTAATTCCTGCGCAGAAAAACTTTTTTTCGGTACGTCACTTTTTTATTCGGGAGATATGCGACGATCGGTTTTAAAGATAAATGAGCCTGCCAAGAAAAAACGTTTCAAAAATATCCAGAAATGCTAAATTTGGGCCGATAGTTGTGAAGAGAAATGAATATAAATAAATATTAAACTCTGCACTGAGAGAAATTTTTAATTCCGGTTAACGCTCAGTCCTTAACTATTTTTATTTTTTTACCACGATCAAAAAATACAGTTCTAGGTAGAAAATGAAAATTAGTTATCTAGCTGTTACCGGAAACTCATTTTGCTCATTTCTCAGATCCCTGCGAATTGTCTGAAGAACATTCGTGGAATTGTACGTCATAGTATGGTTATAACGCACAAATATAATTATTTACGAACACCTTTTGTACTGTGCTCAAAACACGCGATACTTTCCATCACCACGAAAAAGGAACAAGGACCCTTTAACTCTCAAAACTTTAAGAACAAACCTTGAATCGAACCTCCAACTCCTGAAAATTAAAGTACCAAACTCTAGTTCAAAGTTTTCAGTAAACGATTGAACTTGTTTTGACGGTATTCAATTTATTGTATCCTCCTCTATAGATGTATTATTACAGCAACATTCGAGTGTTCACACTGAATAATCCAAGAACCATTTGGACAGAATTTTGACAATTTTCAATAACATTTGAAAATCAAGCAAAGCAGTTCGACTGTATCTATTCAACGTTCTTACGAATAAAAAAAAAACCTTTTAACGAGAGTAGCTTCAAGTTAATATGAATGCAAAGTTCAAAAACTTGTGATTACATTGAACAGCACTACCTCTGCAGGATTATAGGAGGTTCTAAACAGACCCTACTTTGAGCCTAAATTCGGTGAATATGGAAATTTTCGACGTTTTTAGCGTCAAACTTGGGGTCTAATATTGCATGGAAGTAGAATTCACTCAACTATCTTAAAGCCGTAGATTAAAGTAGGCGCTAAATTTCGACTCTTGACTGCTCGAGATTTCTTTTACCCAATTTTTTCTTAATATCCCAACTCTTGATTCAGACGTTACATCTCATTCATTCTTAATGCAAAAAAGAGGAGAATCCAATGTAACGAGTTTGGACCCCATCAGGCCAAGGATCGAAAGGATTCAGAATCAAATTAGAACGGTCCAATTTCGAAACTTTTGGAAGCAGCCTTGTTGCCCGGATCTCGAGCTGAAATTCGATCCGTTTCGGGCAACTCGGCTCGAGTACTGAGCGATTTTAATATGTGAAATTGGAGGTCCTAACATGGGTGCGTCGGTATTTGCTACTTGTTCTCTCGAGGCTGCCGGTTTCCCTTCGTTATTGCAACCGCAGGGTTCGGTAGGAATGTTTCACCCGAGGACCCGGGTATGAATGGATGTAAAACCACACTTTGATCAGTCATTTTGAACGGAAGCATTAACAGCTGCATCGTATAAGCCTGTGTTGCAATATTGTTAGCACTGCAATTTGAAAGATACGTTCGCAATTTCCGCACTAAATTATAACGCACCTACTCATCCAGCAGCATTGCTAATTAAACAAAAAATTTCTCTCAGTGCCCGAGCTGGAATCGATAAACAAGTTTCAAAGATTGTGTCAAAATTTCAAGTAGATCGGATAAAAATTGACCGAGGAACCATTTTCTTATTAATTTCAATGAAAAAATTTCAAAACATTCTTGAAACGCAAATTGTTCCAAGTGTATTCGTTTGAAAAAAAAAAAAAAAAAAACACTCCTACAAATAGGCATGATTTTGGACCGCCAAAGCTGTACCACCACCCTTAATTGGGCACGATTATTAGCGAGTGCAGAAGTAAGGACTCTTTTCCCCCGACGCGTTTAAGCCGAATAGAAAAATCGCTTTCTTCGCCTTCGAATAACGCCGAACGGTCCATCATCCCTTCTTATGGTTGGCTATTCCCGCGACCCCTGAGAACTCCTTCCCGCCCGACTGGATACGGGTAAAAAGCTCCGATTGATACGTCGGATGTTAGCCAGCTGCAGGCAAAGAAAATCCCACCTCGTAGCAATGTTCAATAATGTTCTTATAGCCTCGGATTATCAACGCGACTGATCCTTAACGATGTAATGGCTATACATTGATCCAGTCTTGTATTTGCGAGATGATTGATAATCCGATACATCAAGTGTGACATTTTCTTGGACCGACTCTCAAACTTGTGATTACAAAGAAGTTGGCATGGTTGAAATAGCTCCAAAAGCAGTAGCAGTTCATCACTGTTGACTCTACATCGTATCGGAAATTCTTTGGAGTTCCCACGATCCAAATGCGAAATGAAGGACAACACAACCTGAGAATCAAATAAAATCAGGTTAAAGTCACTTCTCTTTCGCAAACATAATTTCTCAATATTTGATCAGAATCAGCCGCATGGAGGTTATCCCCGTGTTCGCAGTTAACCCTCTGCTCAAACCCTGATTACGTAAACTTTTCCTATACATTTTGAGAAAACACGGTCAGTATCTACACCTCAAGAACAATAACCGTAAGCCTTGTGCGTACGATGAATATACAAAGGTCCAGATGGCGAACCATCGAAGTTGGAAGCATAACCTCTTGGTATGCGCGAGACGTTGAGTTTGAAGCCTAAGAAATAGGTGGTTCTCTTTTAAAAGGGGGCTGGCACAGGCAGCGTCTGAGAAGCTGCCCGACGTGTCTTGAGTCAACAAATTTTATCTAAACAAATAGTCACTCTCGGAAATGGCAGTCTCCTTTATATTTATTGGAGGTATAGTATTTTTTTTTTTAACCTATATTATACCGTTTCGAATTGGTTCGGCAAAAAAGATTCAGGCTATATGTGTAGGTGTAACACCCGTACGCCTATACCGGGAAAATCTCTGGAAACTTGAAAATCAACCGCGCATGCGTCAAATAATTAAATCTCATTGGTCGGCGAAATCTTCCCGCAGCGATATTCTTGTCCGCGACGCAGGCCGGCCAACGTACGAAAAATGTGTACGTTTTAATTTCCAAAGAGCATAAGCATTGAATTCCGACCGTTCTTTGAAGAATCAACTTTCCGACCCGACAACAAACGCTTCCCAAACCTTTCCGAGTCGCTACCTCAATTATTTGAGATTCTAACCTCGAAAATTCGTATCAACTGCATCGCCGGCAGAAACAGTTTGACAGCTGAAAACTCGGGTTGGCCAGCCTGGAACGAAGAGCCGATAAAACTCGCGCATGCGCGGTTGATTTTCAAGTTTCACGAGATTCTCCCGGTATGGAGATATACGGTATCATGGTCGAGTACAAATTACGTCTATGTATCCTGCAGCCCATGTACTCGTAACATCGGCAAATACGAGGCTCAACGAATTTTTTTTATACATGCAGCCCGATCGTATAACCGCTTATCTCGGATTCGGGGAAACTCCGACGTTGTTACGAGGCTCTGGAGCTGAACCCGTATTTGTTACCCTACCGCCAAAGCTCATTTGGCTCTGTACGATCTGTTACGACCTGTAGTTAACCGTGCGAAGTTCACGCGAACCCCGAATTAATACCGCCGCAAAATTTCTGTACTTGTATATATAGACGCCCGGCTGTTGAATTATCGACGATTCGATATTCACTCGAACAAATCTCTCACGTGAAATGATTGTTTTCAGACTCGAATGAATCGCTCATTCTTTCGAGTCCTGTCCTCTGTGATAGATACTCATTTCATTCTATTGAAGGTATTTTCGGGTTAAGGTTTTTTAGTACTCCTACCCTTACCGACCGAGTAAACTCGCCCTTTTTTCTTTCCACATTAAATAAGCAAACGAACGGAAAGGGTTCAAATTTCGATTTTTCACAATATTTCATTGCGTATCTTGAATAAAATCAGATTATTTTAGATCTCAGATGGTGTGAGCTTATTTCGACCCCGGTTTGAAGCGGAAGGGTTGACGTATCACATATTGTAGCTACGATAAGAGTTATTATCGTCGTATTAGATATATATTAGAAATCTGATGAGAAACACAATTTGGCGTGATCTGATATGACGCTTACTATTTCGTGGTATCTTTTTATTTCCCAGATAGATGATTCCTCGTGGTATAAGTCGAAGCAGATTCTTTACGAATAAGGATATAATAAATTTCCACCGAAATCACGATATTCAGCTGATTCGGTTTTAATTTCGTGAGATGATGAATGTCTTTTAAGCAGTATGAATGAGAAAAGTCAAATCTTGTTAAACCGAACAGAGCTTTGGAGAATAAAATTGTACATAATATATATATATATTAAACATATAATGTATATATATATATATATATATATATATATATATAAATATTGTAATTCACGTCTGAGCGAAGAAGGAGACTCGTTTTCTAATTGAGGGTGAAAATGCTGTTTTCACCATTTTCCTGCCGGTGGTTTGGCCTGACAGCATCAGATCTGTTATATTCTCAAGTGGCAAAAGCCCTCCTTCTCCCCCCTCCAGAATTCCGCTCGATTCTTTCTCCCCGTAGCCGAGGCAGACGACGAATTGGATACGAGATAACACGAAACTCCGAATATTCTGCGCTTTCCAACCGACTCGCAACAATTTCGCATTCCTGTTAATGAGACGTGGAAAGGACTTTTTCACACCTAATTCCCCTCCCCATGTTTTCTACAAATGAACCAACAAGACACAGCTCTCTCTCTCTTTCTCTTTCTCTCTCTCTCTCTCCCTCTCCTCAGACTCGTTCTACACAACACGCTTTGTTTTCTTTGTTTGCGTAGCCGCGACAACTCCGTTGGGATTTGGAGATAGGATGCAAGAACACTCCACTCGATTATTATTACTCACACATGTGAATTTCCAAAATTTATACCATCGTCACGACGAGGAGATAATTTTTATTTTTGTGCTTCAAGCGTCGTTCGGTTTATTTATTCATTTATTTTCTTTTTTCTTTCTCTTTATCTCTATCTGTTTCTATTTCTCTCTCGCCTTACTGGCAGACTGATATATGAGACTCAATATATACAGACTTTCAATGCCTTTTCACAGCTACGATATTGATCTCAAGAAGAATGAGTTAATCCTCCCCGTGTCGAAGGAATATAAAAGAATGAAAGTATCATGTATTTATCGTTCGAAGGGACGGATTTTCCCGACTTCCGTAAACTTTTCACTCGGTGGTATTTTCGGGTCGAAAAGTTATTAGTTTCGAAACGAAATTTCTTCGCTCTACAGGGTGTTTCCAGGTAAACACCGCGGTATGTTGGGTTGCCTATTTCTGAGCGGAATAAATATCGGTAAAACAGAACTACCGAGTCAGGATCACTTGGGTCAAGTCAAGTCGTACAACAACTTTATCGTGACTCCGGAATGAAATCACTGAACGCTTCAGCATAGTTTACAAAAAAATGAAATAACTGCTTGACCAAATTCATACAACTTGGCAACACGAGTAGTTCAATCTGACTCGCGTGAACTTTAAAAGAGCTACTTGCCGATAATTCGGTACGTCTGTTTTACCGATATTTGGTCCCCTTAGCGGCAGGCAACTAAACATACTGCGTTATTTGCGAAAAGGAATTTACGAAAGCGAAAAAATTACCTTCCACGTTATACGTAAAATTATCATGGTATTATCACGTGCTTTACTTGAATGCTTGGTAATAAATAATATTCGTATTCTTTACAACCAGGTGGGAATAAGAGTGGAATATACTTGAGGGAAAGAAAAAAGAACAAAAAAAAAGAAAAGAAAAAACAACGTTTTGAATGATTCACGCGAAGGGAAAGCCGTCGAGAGTCACACAATGGATAATGAAACACGTGGACGAGATTACGTGAGCACGCAATGAAATCGGTTCAATTATACTGTCGAAACACTGCACATGGTGAAAACCCAGGGGATTACGGGTCAAATTGCAAATTATTGTTCACCCCAAATGGTTATATTCTCACGGTTGTTCATTGTGTTATCAAATGTCTTTATTCGCAAGTTGTGAAATTATTTTTTATATAAAATATGAAATTAAAAATCTATGCTAACCATTTTTTTTTCTTGTGTTCAAATGATTCGAAACAAATCAGAGCGACATCGTCAACTTTTACGTATGACTTCAGTATTTTCTGCTTTCATATTTTTAAAGAAATTTTTTCACATCCTTCGAATATATAAACTTGGTAGCTAAAAAACGTACGACTGTATCGTGATAAAATGAACAAAATGCATTGACTTCCAACCAAGCAACCTCTTTGAAATTTTTTTTTTACACGAGGTATATTATAATGTAACCTACCTCGTTTCATCTTTACTACATATGGAAAAAGAAGATCCCTTTTGCAAAAAAGAGTCAGAGAAACTCGAGATTCGGGCTTATGAACCACCGGAATAAAGCTACCAGAATACATAAATAAATAACGCAGACAACCCCGGTGAATATATTTCTCTCAATTATTTACGTCTTCTGCAATTTTCACGTATATCCTAATAATTCCAAATTTCCAGAACTCAGTGAAATTTTTCAGAAATATTCCCAAGATTCTTTCTATACATAACTTGTTCGTTAAATTGCTCAGATTTCTTTCAAGAATTTTTGGTTGATCGTAGATTAAAAAAAAAGAATAAAAAAAAAATATATATATAAGATAAATAAAATTTTAAATTCCAGAGAAAACTTCAACATTTTTTTTACGAATAATTTCAGAGAGAAATTGTGTGTGTGTGTGTTTTTTTTTTTTTTTTGTTGTACTGAACAATTCTCATTTTTCATTTGTGCCAAAAATTTTCGTATACCAGCTGCTATGAAGATTTTCGTTTCGGGTTCGAATCATTCTGGCTTGAACCTTTATTCCGAGTTGCTTGTTTTCGGCTACGTTTCCATCACATTTTTATACATATGCACGGACGAGTGTTCCGACGGTCTTCCATACGCCCCATAATACACGTAACGTCTACAATATTACTGAACACATTGCTTCTGCAAGGATAAGGGAGCCATAAAGAACTTAAGCTCCTGCTTTACGATTGCATGTTGTAAAAATAATGGGTGAGAGAGATAACTGGCGCTCGATGCTGCGATTATTTTGGGATTTCGGAGATGTTTATTAATATTTCAAATTCAAAAAACACGTAACGATATTTTCGAATGGAAATTTTTTATAAAAATTATAGGAACAGATACAAATTATATGATAAATATAATCATCGAATTTCGATTAATCTGAAAGAAATTAAAGATAAGAATAGTTCGATTGGAATTTCTATTTTTTTTTTTTCTCACTTTTATCTTCGACGACCAGTTTGAATCGAAGTTTTATCGCAAACTATGCTAATGCAGGTTTAATTTCTTTCTTTCTTTCTTTCTATCTATCTCTCTGTGCGTTTGCATTCAAGTGGCGCAGGACCAAAAAAAAAAAAAGGAATAAAATGAGGACACAGTGAAACGGGAAAAATGAGAAATATGGGTAATTACGATACATATCTCTCCGGTTTGTACAATATTTCACATACGGATTTCAGATTGCAAATCTTCCACTCGGATGAGGATATAAAAAAGCTGACCGTATTTTTTTTTTTTTGTTTCTCTTTTTCCGTCTGCAGGAACTGAATACGAAACAAAAAAATAAAAATAAATAACGATTCATCGTCGCGAAATTCGTACGTCACGAATATAGAAGATGAATTTTTAGAAACAAACGATTGGACTAATCTGAGAAAAGAATTTTGTCGATGTTTATAGACAATAACAACAGAAAATTGCCAAGTATGAGTTTTTTTTTTTGTTTAGCTTTCAACACCAGACGATGTATTTAAACGAACTCATCTTCAAGCTACTAGAACTTTATATCAATTTTTTTTGTGTATTTAGAAAACTTTTCATCATGTTTCTTTGCGGATTTTTCCTATTTCTGACAGTATACTAAGGCGTTTTCAATATTCAAGAGTCATTATTGCGATATAATGTACATTATTATTGTTAGAAACAAGTTGATTGAAAAAAATTGTAAAATTTCAAGAAATATTTCATTTCCGAGAAAGTTATATACATGTTGTACATGAATTATAAGTTTTTTGGGATCGCTGATTACGCATCTGAAATTGGATTTAAAAAATTCGAGATGGCAGATCCGATATGGCGGACAAAAATTTCAAATTCCATCGAATCCGGATAAAAAAGTCTGTCCAGAAACTTTTGGGATCGCTGATTACGAATCTGCAATCAGATTTAAAAAATTTAGTATCGTGAATCCCATCAGCGGCCCTGAAATCCCTTGCATAGAATTTTTAGACCGTATTCGATCAAATTAGAAATTTTTGTCCGCCATATTGACTCCACCGTCTTAAATTTTCAAAATCCAATTTAAGATTCGTAATAAGCGTCCAAAAAAAAAAAACCCTGGAATATTATCTTGTTATAAAATCAGACTCGGCGCACAATAACTCTGTGTGACTCAAAGGGTTGGTTTAGGTTACCTACTAAAATTTCTTTTTTTTTTTTTCCAACGATTCTGAGATGGCAAAGAGCTTACACATCAAGCAGGCGCGCATTCATGCACGGCACGGCATAGAGAGAGAGAGAGAGAGAGAATTAAGAGCGCGAGAAGGTGAAGAAAATTAATACTTGCGAGAGTGGTGCTAGATTATCGTTAAAAACTGTATTAAATTTTCCCTAGACGGAGCGAGTGTAAGAAGCGAAGAGAATTTGAAAAATAAAAAAAAAAAAAAAAAAAAAAAATTGAAAAAGCTACGAAAAAGTTTCGCAGTATCAAGCTATCGATAAAAAGAATGTGATTAGCATAAATGTATATGCATGTAATACATATATATTGCGTGTATAATGTACAAATCTACAGACTGTTTCAGGTAAAAAAAAAAAAAAACAGGAAGAGCTAAAAAAAAAAATATACGGCCTTTTTTTAAATCCTCCCGCACATGGCTGAAACTTGTACGCGGTGTGGTGGCTTGAGAGCGAAAAGAATTTCACACACACACACAGGTAGCATTAATTGAATTTATTTTCCCCAAGTAGCCAACGCGCACATTTTTCTAACTGGTATAACTTAAATAAGTCGAGCTTGCAGCGCGTGGATACAGAGAAAATCGTTTGAAAAGAAAAATAAATTACTAAAAAAAAAAACAAAAATTTTTACTTTTTGCCCAACGTATATGGGGGGGGGGGGGGTAATTAAAACCCTCGAACGCGATTATCGAGTGGTGGGAAAAAAACATATATATATATATATAACGCATACGTGGATATATAGATATCTACTCGTATATATTGCGAAATTAGATTAGCTTATTTTAAGTGAAGGTTTTGTAATTTTTTAGGGCAGAAAATTATCTGCGATATTTTCAAATCGAGGCAAATACACAGAGTGACCCGTTTTAAACTATGCACTCAAATACATCGAAGACTATATAAACTTTAAACAGTGATTAATTATTACCGACAACTGTACAGATTTTTAACGTTTAATCAAATCGATTCAATAATGATATAATAAAAGGGCATCGAATCAGCTTGATTACTACGGAGTTTCAAACGATTCCAGAAAGCAGCGTAACGGTCTTGAATTTAATTTTTCTTTAACGCTAATTGAAATTTGAAATATCATTTTATGGATGCTCGTCGCGTATTTATCATCGATAGAAAAAAGGAGGAGCCGAGAAGCTAATCTATCGAGATTCGTAGTTTTCTCACGCGCTTCGGTTAACTTAATTTCCAAGTATCGTGATACGCCTTTCCTCTGTCACTATCTTCCAATTAATTTCTATTTTTACCTCCCTCGGGATATCCACAAAGAAAATCAGCCACACTTCGGGCTGAATTACAGCATCGAGAAACAATTAAGGAATCGTGTTGCGTCGGTGTAGATAAAGCGAAGCGAGTTTCATTGGTATTCAAAAATTGTCTCGTGGAGGTAAAACTTCATCTGATATCTCGACGCGAAAGTGTTTGAAAAAGTGAATCAAGTCTGATTCGTTCTTTACTTTCTCACGAGGTTTAAACACTTTTGTACATATTTTCAACGGACAACGTTTTAAAAGAATCTTAATAAATGATAGTCAATTTCTTAATTCAGGTGGAAACAAATTTCTAATAAATCTTTCGTTCCAGTGTGACAAAAAAAAAAAAAAAAGAAAAATTGCACCGAGAGAAATTTTTAGTTCCGGTTACCGCTCAGTCCTTAACTATTTGCATTTTTTTACCACAATCTTTGCTGTAACAAATGAAATTTTTCTCAGTGTGAGAACGAAATAAAAAATTTTTCTTCATTGATAAAATTCTTTCAACATTGTTCAAGATTGTTTCACACATTTCTTAAACAATTGTTTTCTACAGTGGATAAATATCCAAATATTTACTACTTAATATTCGTCGATCCCTACAGTTTTATTTTTTTTTTTTTAATTCACAATTCCACATTTATCTTTCACACATCTATGCAACTGTGCACGTATGCTTTCAGGACTTGTATGTATTCAAGAATATAATACAACGAATCAATCTGAATCCGACTCCGCATCTCTGGCCACCAGGGACCCTTGCCTCTTGGCGAATCAATTCAATTCTATTGTATTCACATCTCTCTCTCTCTCTCTTTCTGTATGAGGTATAATCTACAACCTAAACAACATGAATAAATTTTCATGTGACCAAAATTTGGGAGAAGAGAAATTTGATATGACACGAAGGTAGAAAGTTAAAAGAAACTAGAATTCTATTAAGACGATTGAAATAAAAGTTTGGAAATTGTTGTAATTATATTTATAGTTGTCAAAATTGTATTTCTTTCAATCATAATTGCTACGTAACATATTTTTCTTTCGGTTCACTGAATTTTTTAAGCAACGAAATAATGCTTGAAAATTAATTTTTTTTTTTATACGCAATAGTTGAGATACAGTTGTAAAAAAAGGACAGCAAAAAACGCTTTTAGATTATCTGAATACGTTTATAAAGACTGGCGCAAATTTTCATTTTCTACAAAGAACTTTATTTATCCGCTCGTGATGGGGAAAATCACAATGTTTCGGAACACTATAACTGTAAGAAATTTCTCTCGGTGATAAGGAAGTTTTTCTTTTTATCGACGAATCTAATCTGAACTTCCGACTCGTTGCAGCCGTTTTTCGTTCTTTGCTAAAAGAAAGGTAAGTAAAAATGGCAAAAAAGAAAAAGAATTTATGTACGATCTGAAAGTTCAATTAAGTAGTTCGGAATGTAGAAACTTGCCTCTCGATTTCTGTAATCCTAGAACCAATCGCGTGCAACTTTCTATGAAAACAAACCAGCCAGTTACCGCTAAATTGATATAACGTCAAATTCGCGATCCTTTATCGCGCCAAGGTCCCAAGGTGTTTCCTGTGTCTTCATTTATCAAAGTTATGGGGCGCAAAGTTTACCCATTTCGCCTACAACATTATTACAATATCAGAGATGCATCACCGTCTTCAATTTTCATCGTATTAAAACGCTTTCCGCTATACATTCACTACTGTAAAAGTTCAATCGTTAGAAAAATATCTTATTTCACGGATGAAAAAAATGATCCGTGAAACGTCGATGAAACAGAAAAAAAAAATAAATAAATAAATAAAAAAAAAAATCCACCAACAGACGGAAAAATGTGAATACGAATTAGAATTAATCATCATACTAATTTTCACAAAAATTTGAAATTCCAGTCGAGCTTCTGTATAATTGAAATATTTAGCAGTATGTTCGTATACAAGTTTTAAAATATTCTAAATTTTATATTATAATATTGTAAAAAACTGTTGTGTAAAGGATTTGGGTAAACGGTATTACGAATACGGCGGTATTTTTTTTGTTTTTTTTTTTTTTTTTACAGCGACAATCAAAATTTTTGCACCGACTGTATAATGATGATATTTTATAATATACGGAAATACGTTTCACGACTTTTCCTACCAAATGAAATCATGTATGAGAGAGTCA
Organism: Neodiprion lecontei; assembly: GCF_021901455.1. Lineage (NCBI taxonomy): Eukaryota > Metazoa > Arthropoda > Insecta > Hymenoptera > Diprionidae > Neodiprion > Neodiprion lecontei. The sequence goes on from NC_060266.1 coordinate 4,573,299, forward strand.
GAGAATATTGCGGGGGACGATGCCCGACAATCATACTTGAATCGTATATGAGAATCCACTTCTTTATAAAACGTAAATGGGATTTTCTCGAAATATATGTAAAAATTGAGGGTAGTAAGCTTTTATGGCTGAATGCTTGATCCCAAATACTTTTGGTAATACGATTTTCGATACGGAGGCGAATCAACCTCAAATTTCATTCTAATGAATTTATTTATTACGCATCGTATGACAATCGATTGACCGAGTAAGCAAAAAAATTTTCCTTTTCTGTCCTGCGGTAAAAAAAAAAAAAAAAATAGAGATATTTAATAAAAGATCATCAAGTATCATTCAAATTTACATATAATGTTAGTTCTGTAACTGTTATTTACAGTTTAATTTTTAAGTAACTGCAATATATTCCGTAATAAATTACGCGCCTTTGAATGTTGTGTAATTTTCTTTTTTTCACACGTTTCGAGGACGTTTCTTTTTTTTTTTTTCTCAGTGCACGGTTAAAAAATCTGTGTAGAAAATGACTCCAAAATTTCGGTCGAGCAAGCTTCAGTTCAATAGAAACGTACTGTCATTTGTCGTTTATTATACGAGAAGCAAAAAGCGTTGTCAGGGTTTCGAAAGTGTAACTTGGGGGAGCTTAAAACCCGATATAACGGAATGAGATATTACGATCCCCGGTCGTTATTTGCAATATTTGTAAGTCAAATGCCCGCCGGCCTCGTAAATTATCGTTTCTTTTTTTCGATAAAGATAATAATAATTATTGGATGTAATTTAAGGTCTGTGTGTAAATCGAGAGAGCGAAATATCTACTTTTCTTTATTATTCGATACTTAATTATTGTCAAGTTTTTCCACAATCGGTAGATATTGTTTATGGATACAAAATGAAAGTCAGTTTTATGCCTGTAACTGGAAAATTTACTACGCCTCGTTATTCTTGTTTTTTTTTCTTTTTTCATTATAATCACGGTCAAGATATTTTCCTGTAAGTATTTCGATAATCGGATTCGTTTTTGATCTTTCTTTTTATCAGATATTTCGTAAGATCGTATTGATCGTTTGTAATTGTAAACTGTTATTCGATTTTGAAAATTTTATAAATCAGAAGAGTTATGCCCGGTTTAAGACTAACGTATAATTACGTCAGATTGTCCAATAGTTATACGTAACAATGAAACTCACTTAAGCACCTGTAAATTTTGTACATTAAATTCTTGAATTAAAAGAGTCAAAAAAATTGCCACCATACCTACATATTATCTACCAATTTCGACGAAAAAGTAAACAAGGAATTTCATTTGTCAACGAACTTGTTTGGCTAAGAAAAAATTTAATAAACTAAACTGCGAAAACAAATTTAATTCTGCAATAACCAGAAAATTTACTATATTAACAGTTACAATTACCCTAAACAGTAACTTGTGCCATATATTTTTATATAACACGAACAATACCCAAACCGTTATAATAATAATTTTGCCAATTTTGCCATAACTTTGTAGAGAAACGAAATTTGTTTCCCACGACATATTTAGACGGCAAGAAACGAAAAGTTAAAAATGATCGAGAAATAAGTTTCAGTTTGGATTGTAAAAAACTTTTCTACCAAACATAAATAATTTTCTATTAACGCTATACTGCATATTTCTGCTTTTCTTCGACTTTCACGGTCCGCAAGTACCCGAATTTTTCAATCTAGAAAATCAACTCGGTAATCCTTTTTTCAAAAAACATAATACCCTACAAGAGCATGCCTTGAAATTTTTTTTTATCGCAAACGCTTCAATAGTTACAGCATTTTTAATGAAAAAAAAGAATTTTTTTTTGCGCGTTATTTAAATGAGAAATTTCAAATCGCCAGCGAAACCTTTTAAAATTGATCTAAAAATCTTTCCAAACGGGAGAATTTTTTTTTCGACAGATTAGTTTTTTGGCTCACCCTCATATGTATATTATATACATATATATATACAAATATACTTACAAAAATTATTCACGTCGTCCCGCGATCCGAAAGTCTGTCGAGGATTTTTTCGCCGTTATCTCTTTCGCCCTTGCATGCAGAAACATTTTGATCGGAACCGAAGCGCGGGATAATAACCGAGGGTGTTTTTCGGCTGCTCTTGGCAGCTGTGATTTACTTACGATCTGCTGAACGCTCGGAGCATCTTCTATGTATCAGTGATATATACCGTCTTTATTATCGGTACACACCGAATGCGGGAATGCGATCCAAACTCTACCCGATAAATTCCTTCCAGTCACCCCCACGATGGATCGTGCATTATACCTACGAGTAATGTTTTCAGCCCTTTTCAAACTCGGTAGTGAATTGTAGTAACAGTGGTGGAAATCGATGTGGTAAACACGCCGAGTATGAAGATATATTTTTACGAACGGTTAGTTAAATATACATATAATATATATACATGTATATGTATACGTATGTATATCACACCATAAATTCACTGCCCTACAAAATTTCACCCCCCGATTGCAAATAAATTTACCCCATCGATTTGTCGTTAATTTTTTCTTCATCTTTCAACGGTCGAGAGAACGATACGAGATAGGTTACCAAAAAAAAACCTAAGGTATTTTCAAAAATGCATGGTGGGGGAGAGGGTTGATTTTTCAAAAAGATTTTCTTTCGATTTTTTTATGTTTTTTTTTCCTCTCGTTTACTCTGAATTTTCTATTATAATCGTTCTTTTTTAAATTTGCAAAGTGGAAGGAGAGGCGCGCAAACATACAAGGAAAAAAAAAAAAAAAGAAGAATTGATTTTGAGGATTTTGATCGGCTTCGAGGGTGAGAATTTCAATATTTGAAAACGGTGCGTGGCCTCGATTTCAAAAAAAAAAAAACGACGTTACGATCGTGGTAAGAATCGATTTAGAACGGTGACGTCCTCTCGCGGCGAGAGTCACGCGCCGACTGAACATCCCCCAGAAAGACAGAAACAACCCCCTGGTGGACCGGCTGGCATGATTCGCCTTGCGTTTTACGCGTACGATACGAATATATCTGCGCGATTGTGATGACGCTGCTGCTCGCATCGCGGTTCACGTGTAAATTAGGGTGGGTTTTATTTTCAAGCTTTTTTGAAATTTCGCAATCACAAGGAAGGGATATCTCAGATTTGATTTATTTTGTAATACGTTATAGCAGACTAAAAACTAAGCGACAGGTATTATTTATTTATTATTTTTATCTGCCATTAATGCATGTCAAGGGGTGATTTTGCAGAAATTGAGTAGGTGTCGATTTTTGACTAACCAACCTCTCAAAATTCTCACGAGTTTTTTTCCGTTTCTGAAAATTACGTCGATCGTTACACGTTGAACATTTACAAGAATGGAACGTGTAAACAATCTTGCAATAATACAAGCATGAAATTTTAACAATCAACAATGATTGAACTGTAAATTTTGTGTTTGAATGAATTAGAAAAAACTTTTAAATCAATTTTGAGCTCCTTCCTTTCCTATTCCAAATTTATAACTATACAATTACACACGTCAACAGACCGATACTTTTGTCTATAATGTAATAAATTTATACATCGCTATATGTTCGACCATAAAACTGGTTTGATATACGTATAAAAAATAAATTTTATAACGTACAAGATTTACAAAATTACATACGAATCATATAATGTTTTGATGGTGTTTCTTTTGTTCGGTCGAAGAAGAGGCTTGAGACGACTGTGAAAGAGGAAGCGATTGTCTGGGCGAATAAGAATCCAAGATCCTTTCGAGGTTTTGCAGTTTCCTCAGCTCGTCCTGAATGTGGTTAAGATAATCCCACCGCAGTAATTTCAAATGCCTTACGTATTCGGGCGCGTTGCAATTTTGGGCGTAAGTTATACTGCAGCAGTCACCCTGAAGAGCCCGCGCTATTTCAACGCAAATTTCTTTCTCCGACTGACTCGGACGTGCGACGCTTTCCACCTAATCAGATAAAATTAATAAGCCCGAGAGAGTTCTTGATTTAATTAATCTTATCTAGGCGTGTCTGGTCTGCATGCGTGTTTGCATAGTGTGAGCTGTATATAGCTGTACAGGGTGTTTGCGAATAAATGCATCGGTATGTTGGGTTGCCTACCGCCGAGGGAAACAAATATCGGTAATACAGATCTACCGAGTTATCGGTAGGTCGCATGTTTAAGGAGGCATTTATGGCAAAAAAAGAAAAAAATCGGATTTCAGTTTTTTTTTTTTGCATTTTCATCCCTTCTCTGAATGAACCCGTATCGATTTTGGCTCCAAACAAATTTTTGAAGGTCGAAGACCGTTAATTTTGATGAGCCTGCGTACTGCAATTATTTGACAATTTAAAGTCTGAACGTATTTTTCTTTACTTTTGATTTTTCAAACGTGCCCGCAAGGTTTCTCCCACAGTGTCTGACCACTTCGCCTGAAATTTTTACATAGAACAGAGCTTTGTCGAAATTCTCACCTGGTAGTGAGATACCTTAAATTTTATGTTGAAAAACGGTTCATTTTTTGTCATCATTGAAAAATATGATGTGTTTTCTTTCAAAATAAATCTGTTGAAAAGATCCTATGAAAATTTGTGGACACTTACAAGTAGATTGTGACGGAAAAATCCGTATGCTATACTACAAATATTCAACTAAGAAACCTTACGCGCGATGAAGTTTCACCGTTTTACACTCTATTAAATTTTCACTCTGAGCATCCCTGATACATTTAAATGAGTATCTAATGGGACAAATCTACCCTAAAAGATGTAAGAAATGCATACCTAAAATCTATAAAAAAAATTAACTGAAATACTTAAAGTCCTCGATTGATTGTGTGTCTCGACTAAAGTGATAACGACTCGGTAGATCTGTTTTACCGATATTTGTTCGCCTTACTGTTAAGCAACCCAACATACTGCGATATTTACTTGAAAAGACCCTGTATAGACGTGTTCAAATGGTGATTGAAGATACCCAGCGGACTGTTTTTCATTGTGCGCACGTTTCGGTTTCGGGAAATATGTAATTAAGCGAGATATTCCCAGAATTACGATGTATCATATGGAGGAGGAGGAGGAGGAGGAGGAGTGAATACTGTGAAGCGCATTGGTTGTTTCCAACGATGATAAGTGCGGTACTTGATATACATGTACATACATACGCAACATGTAGTCACAGCCGTTTCTTGCGAAGTCCTTTTTTGTTTACTTACACGGAGAAAGAGAGAGAGTGAGAGAGAGAGAGAAAGAGGAGAGAGAGAGAACTCGCATAACAGAATTTACCACCACGCGTCTGGAATGTATCAGTTAATGCGAAAATTCATCATGTGTCACAATTGTAATAAGATTTATAGCGAGTCCCGCTGTATTATTTCGACCCTCATTTGTCTTCGTGTACTTTTTAGCGATTCTCGCAAATTGTATTATACAGAGAATGTTATTTAAGCTGTATATTCGCATCCAAATGAAACTCGCCCCGCTCAATGAGGTGCTAGTCATTTATACTATGTGGGGAATGTAAATCAGGTTTAGAACATATATCGTAGCTGTATCGTTTATCGTAAAAAAAGAAAATCGTCGAGACAGAAAATTATAAAACAAATGTCCGAGGCTACCCTACTGCATAAAGGTGATCAAGTTGAACTTGATAGAGATTCGTTTGATTTAAACAATATCAATATCCTCAGAGAGATTACGATTTTGTCGATGTCTTTAAATTCGAATGTGTTAAATTGTGTCTAAATTAGTGAAACTTGCAATAAAAAAAACTCACAAAAAAAAATCGCATTCGAGTTGGGTACAGCAGACATAAAATGCTCTAAAATCGATGCTGATATTTTTATTGAACATAGTAATCAGTGTTCACTGCAATTTCTCAAAGCAAAGATTTTTTTTGCAAAAAATTGTTCCTGCGGCGAAATACTCATATAATGAAACTGCAGTAAGAACGTGTGTATTTTAAATGGCAAACCTTACAACCCTTGCGCAAGGGTTTGGACTTCAATTTATTAATTTCGAATCAATTTGGAAGGCGACCAAGTAAAAAATTAAAAACCACTCTAATCTATAGCAATTGTAGCATCAAATTTGGTATAATCAAATCCAGTTTTGCGTCAGGATAGTTTACAACGATAATCCACCCCAACCAGTAGTCAAAATCCAAATCCCTGATCCGCAACGACGAAATTGATCAACAAACCTTTCTCTCTTCGATAGCAGTGCCGAGTTCCCTGCTCAAAGCTCTGTCGATCAGATCAACGATGTAGCTTTTGCTGGCATGTAAGTCAAGGTCACCCCCAGCATAGACCAACTTCTTTGTACTCCCAGGTGTAGTTTTGTTGCTCTGAGATAGACCAGTCCTAGTTTCGTTAGCCTCAATGACCTGCCCATCGTTGTTCTTGGAGATCCGAGTTGTCGGAGTTGCGAGGCACCTACCGTAGGTAGGATCAGGGTATAAAATATCCTTGAGATCCCGGGACAAGCTGGATTCTCGAGATTGGATCTTGCCGTAATCCTCAGGGCCCATTAAATTCTCCCCTGATTCCTCATCGTTGCCTTGAGTAATCAAGGACGTCGACTTGCGCTGCACGTTACCACCATCAGCCCCATGATCGCCCGAAGGACTCCTACTCCTGGCGTCCTGGTTCCCGTTGACCTCGCAATTCTGCGTTGCGGCCGGAAGTTTACTCGGCAGAAAACTAACCCTACGTTTCAGTTGGTCTCCGTCCTCACCGGGACGTCTTTTTTCCCACTGTGTATCACCACCCTTCTCCATCTCGAATTGGCGGACTTCTTTGCTGAGCTCGTTAAGCTCTCTATTGTCCTTCTCCAACTGCCTTCGCTGCTCCTCGTCCTCAAGGTCCATCTCCTTCGACCCGACCTCGTCCTCCTTCTGGATCGAGACTCCCACTGATCGTCCCTTCGGGGTATTGTAGTCCCGGAAATACCGAAGCACGGCGTCGCTGTCCAGGTCCGTAACCTCGTGGTTACTCTGATCAACTCTGCTCCTTTCGACTCGACGATTTGGCCTTTGTCGGAGACTCCTGATGGGAGTTTGATACTTGGCACAGGCTGCCCGGGTCGTTTCCTCGTTCGCCAAACCCGAGCTCATCAGGTCGTGATAAAGGACATTGAGCATCTGGTCCTGCTCGCTTTTCCGCTGTTGACGAACCGCCAGGCTACTCATCGGCTTCTTCGGATGAAGTCGGACGCAGTTTTTCACACCCTGCACAGAGTTGGTCGTCGGTCTTCCGCTCGGTTGCTGGATCACAGGACCTCCGAATTCCCGGGGGTCACGGGCAAGTTCCTCGAACCTCGCAAGGACCTCGTCCATGTCTTCGACTCCCCTGTGAAATTTCAAATTTTCGTATACGATATTGATATGATCGTTATTCACTGTTTGGACAGCACGAAACTGAAAGTTGTCGAAAAGGTGTCGAAACGAAATGTCTAACCAAACAGTAGAAACAAAACTGAATATCGTCAAGATCACGTCTAGATGACGTCTTTTAACCCATTTTATTTTTTTTTATTTTTGACATCTAAAAGTCCTCATGTACATCTTGTCGAACTAAAGATATCCAAGTTATCTTTTCCATGTCGACAAATAGATCATACATACATCAATTCGTCGACATTCAGTTTTGTGCTGTCTGAAGATGATAAACGTCCTCATTTTTTACGTCCAAAAGTTACCAAGAACGTCTTTTGGACATCATCGAGCTATATATTGGCCGTCATAAAATGAGACGTCGGTCATATTCCGGAGATATTGTCGATGACTTTCAGTTTTTTCCTGCCTACAGGGGTGTTATTTATAAGCTGTTGGATTCAAAGGTTGGATGTCTTAAAAATATCTTTTCCATGACAGCTCAGAGACGTCGGATAACGTTAAATTCATCGTTTTATCGATATGTTCTTTTGGCCCATTTCTTTGATGAAAATGTTTAAAGATGTCTTTTCGGATTATAGGATGTATATCAGACATCTCTGAGACTTCGGAGAGTTCTGAGTCGGGTGTTGTTACCTCAATCCGCCGGACGATGATCTGACGACGTCGGGAGGACAAAGACAAGAGGGACAGTGCTGCGGGATTTTAGGGTTTCCTGGTTTCCTTTTCCGACACCTTGCGCAGTTGTTACTTATGCGTGGCTGACTTTGGTGTTCTCGGCGAACTGGAGCCCGCGGTGCCTGACGATGCCGGCTGTTTCTACTGTACAACTCCATGCAACTGCAGTCCGTTGTATCAGACTCCTGCAAAACCTGACGAAGGAATGTGAGAATCAAAAGATTCGAATAAAGTAAATATGCGTACATCCAGCAGTGACCTTTGCGCCAATGATTATAACAAGGACAGAGGGGCAGAAAATTTTTTGAAAAAAAAATTCCACGACGTTTCCAAAGTTTTCCTGAACCTAAAACCTACACTAAAAAGATTTCCCCTTTCAAATATGCACATTTCACTACGTACGTGCAGACTACAGAAAAATTTCACGACTGCCGTGATTACAAAAAAAGCAATTATATGTAATAATCTGTAATCATCGGTGATCTTTTTTTTTAAAAAACGTCAAATAATGTACACCAAAGTATAGTGCATACTCTTTTTGTCTAGCTGACAACGGGAAGCGAATTGAGAACATTAAATGCTTTGCTAACAGCAGTCTTTATTCCAAATTCGGTCGTTGTATGCTCTAAATATTATAGACATTTTTGGTGCATGTTGTTATTATTATTAATATTATTTCTGTTTTTCCTGTAATCACAATAACTACGATATTATTGAAAAGATTACAATTGGGAAAATTACTGTTTGATTGCAAACGTTTTTTTTATGATTACGCAATGACTACTCGAGTGGCTAACCCCTTGTATTATTATAATAAACACGAATGGAATAAGCATAGAAGAATTAGAATCCGAATACAACGTTGTAGATAAAAAAAAAATTTCCCAATTTGATGACACCTTAGCTTTTTTTTTTTTTTTAGAATTCTATTGTCACATAGTATGTATCACTATATATCATTTGTACAATTAACACTGCTGGACATTTTCCAAACGGTTTCTTTTTTTCTTTACTCTCTTTTCTTAACTTTGGATTCATTGTCAGACCGTGCGAAAGTTGTGACACAAGAGATTGCTGCATTTAAAATGATATTTTGAATAGCAGTATTTTTTTCCTGCTACTTCTTTCGCGTACACACACACACACACACACACAAACTATGGGTTTTATCATACGTCGAAGAGTGAAGGAGTAAACATAATAATCTGTATATATATGTACTTACATATGTTTGTATAACCTAGTGTCAACATTCGCACAAGTTATTTCTTTCAAGTTGAGAAAACTCGTTTGATGGTTTTGGTGTAAGGAAAGCTCATAGTAAAAGGAAAACTTTGACCCCATATTGCATGCATTTAGATGAAAAGCAATCAGCTGGATGGATCTCATGAATATATTTGCAAAGAAAAGAGAAAAAGAAAGAAAAAAAAAAAAAAAACACGTTCTTCTCGTGTAAGACAAGATCAGAATTGTGATAAAAGACACAATGTTTGCATTAGGGTGCTTCAAAAAAAAAAAAAAAGAAAGAAATATGCTCCTTGCTTCCTACCGAAAAAAGTCTCGTATTATTTTCTGATAAATTCACTCGCTTAAAAGTTATTTAAGGACCTTAAATACCTTTACGTGTTGAATAATTTTTGAACGAGTGAATTTTATTGGAAAATAATAACAGACCAGGTCTGAAAGAAGAAAAAAAGACAATTTTTGTTTTTTGAAACACCCTAGTTTACATATGTATAAAGAAATAAATTGAAGCAGATTATTTAGAATGTACAAGATAGGGCAAGTTTGAAGTTGACTAAGGAGAATATCGAAAAGCCTCAACAGCTGGTGCGTCTCTCAAACGATAAATTAACGATTGATTACATACGGTTGAGAAACTAACCGGTTCGCCAGAGTTTCGAATCATATTATTTACAAAGCCACCGCCGCCAGGATAAACTTTTGCTTGTAACTTCTCGTGCGGAGATATTTCGGATGTTTGATGACGAACGGCATGAAATTACGTTCATATTATACGCATGGCAGGGTTTTCTTTTCCCGAAGATATTATATTATATTTTGCACATATATATTACAATACTTTAAACCGATTAATATGATAAATGTCGTGTAAAAAAATCGCGGATCTATAAGTTAAACAAGATGTCACTGTGATTCGCTGTTTTTGAAGAAGTTGAACATCGTTACAAAGATTCGATACTCGATTAGTAAAATTATGATAATTATAGCTTTGTTCGTAAGTGCTTTACACTCTTAAAAATTCTAGAGAAATTCTTATAACTCAAGGGTTGTAAGTTTTCATGAACGTTATATACATATATGTCCATACTTGACGTTTTTCAATCTCATTTGAATAAATATTGAATGCAATGTTCGAGTGTTCGCAAAGTGTAAATTGAACTGAATACGTTTCCGACGGTATGCTTTGAATTTTTATGCGAATTTATCCCCCCCTCCCCTCCCCCCCCCCGCCCCTCGAATACGACGGAGGTCATGTATTTATATTGTATATTTTTTTTTCATGCTCCTCACACGTCACACTAACTCAATGATATAAATATGGAATTTAAAAAATTGAAACACAGATCAGTGAGCAATGTTAATAATTTCGCGTCGACTCACACAATTCGTCAATTAATCACAATTCGAGTTCAATTATTTAGCGTGAAAAGTTGTTGAACAGTAATTACCGAAGCCTCGAAAATTCTGTAAATGTGCGCAATGGAAATAATCAACTAACGGAGGCAGTGCAAGTTCGATTTTAATTAAACTTGGCGGGACTGTCGAAGGGGTGAAAACAATCGTAGCAATTTTTTTTCTTTACATCGTTTGAATGCCGCCCTATTTTGCGGGTAATATCAACCCCCTGAAATGATGTTTGTTTCCTTTTTTATACGCCCGAAGTAAATGAGGGGCGATTTAACTTTCTTATCCGATTGATCGCAGTTGTTACTAATATCGAGTAATCGCAAAAATGATCTTTTTTTCGCATGTGTTAATTTACCCTCGATGACGTAGTGAAAGCGAAAACACGGTTATATTTGTTACATCACAATGTTGGCTTTTCTATTTTGCATCTCAACGGCATTGCCGTGAGGTTAGAATCGACTTTCGTGACCCCGAAAAGCATTGGACAAGAAGATTGTTTTTCTAGATTTTACTTTGGCGAAAATCTCGATTCACCCGCGTTGGAAGGGTTAATCTATTTATATAGTCGATTCTCTTGGGAGTTGTAAAAATATTTTCAACGGTTGGAGAAAAAATACGTCTCTGACATTAAAGTGAAGCGTTTCAGAGTTTTTCGATTCCCCCTTAATATATACGACACCTACTAATATTGTTTATACCTATTCCTCATGATCTATTTATTTTTTATCTACATAACTGCATTTTTGACATGTAAGAATTTACGCTTCACAATTTTCACAAAGCCTGAATTTTCAAAATGTTTCACAGCGTAGCTGGATAATACATAAATATACGTTAAATATTATAGATTCGGTAAAACAGTTTTCTGCAATTACCTTCCTCAGAATTTTAGCATCCCCTATGTATCTTCAGAGCAATCCCTCCAAATTGTATATCCATATATCGTCGGTCGTCGAGTAACCACGTTCTACACTCCCATTTGTGTTATCCTGAAAAATCAAATTCAATTTTTTTATCTTCAAAACGTCGTATAAAGCTAAAAAATATTTTCTGTCTTCTAATTAGCCTCCAATGTCGTTATCGTGTTTGATATTTGATCCTTGCAAATCTTTCGTCCAAAAATTTGTTCTCAACGTTGTTTTTTGGTCCTTATAAAATCGTGTCTAATACATCATTACTTAATATTTGCCTGTGCTTCGTCTTTGAAATTAGACTATTTTTAAAAACGGTAATTAAAACCAGTTCACGGAGACAAATTTTTATATCCGGTTAGCGCTCGGTCCTTAATTATTTTCATTTTTTACCGCAATCGAAAAATATTGTTCTAGGTAGAAAATGAATATTAGTTTGCTAGCCGTTACCGGAAAGTCTAGTTTCCGTTGCTATTCTTTCTCATTACGATCACTGTTGCTAGATTTTCTTGCTATCGTTGCGAAAATTTAATGCTCCTGCAAGAATCAATTGACGTTAAAGCCTTGTTTGACTAAAAAATTAGAGTAAACCTCACAAACTGATTTTGCGTTGAATAGCGCAAAATGTTTTACGTTAAGAAAACACACTATATTAAAATGTTTTTCGATGTACGATATCGTCTTTAATAAAACGGAAAAGTGTTTGCTCTCCTTTCGCAAAAAAATAATAAAAATTATAAAAAACACGAATCAGCACACTCCTTACATTCTGAATTCGTAAAACCGTTACAAAATTTTTTGACTGAAGATACATAAAGACTGATAGCCTTGTCGGACTTTATATGATCGAAAATTAGCGAGATAAATTCATAGCCAAGCGACGCCCTCTGAGTTTTAACTTGCACGCGAAACTCAATCCGGCAAGCGGTCGGTACGTAAAGACGACAAGAACTGATGTTATCATCGCTCGCCGTGTGTGCCCAGATAATGCAGAGTCGAATATTGTTACAGCTATGAAATGACGAACGGTAACAGACTGAAATTTTCGTGCAACCCCGTATGGACGCCGAATACTTTTCAACTACGCGAATTCATTTGGGCCAAATTCAGCGATGTCGATCTAACTCCATCGGATCGACAAGAGATGGAGATATATAGTTGTTCCTATATGTACCTCATGTAATTTCTGTACATATGTTTATTAGCGCTATAATGAGTTAAATTTACGCGCGAATAAAATTGTCATTCAAAAAACTACGATATTTTAGTATTTGAACGGTGAAAATAAATTCGCCTACGCTCGTTTCCACACCACCGCAAGCGGTAGAGCACCCGGCGCGTTTTTTTTTTCACGTGGTGTCCCCGGTAGGCCTACTCCACGGAGAATAGTTGCAAGATCGATATTACGTTCTTCGAAAAACTGCAGATGGCTTTTTTTCACATGTTAATTATGGTAAAAAACTACAGCTGAATAAATTTTACTACACTTTTTGATCATGACGATTCTGAACTACATCGCTAAATCTATGCATCGGTAGAAGCAAGATGACTGACGTTAATTTTTCAGTATAGTCAATAAAACTCCGTTACCTGAAACAGATGAAAGTATAATTAGTGACATATGCCGACACAGACAAAAATACACTTAGCTTAGATGAGTAAAAAATATAATCAACGAAAAAAGAGACAAATTAATTAGTTGAAACGGACAAAAGATTTGATTAACTGAAAGAGACGGAAACTTTGACTAGCTGAAACATTGAAAAAGTTTGATTAGCTGAAACAGACAAAAGGTTTGATTAGCTGAAACAGACAGAAAGTTTGATTGGCTGAAAGAGAAAGAAAGTTTGATTACCTGAAAGAGAAAAAAAGTTTTATTAGCTGAAACAGACTAAGGTATGGTTAGCACAATCACATAAGTTTACACAGTGAGAAAAAATGGGTCGAGTCCGACATGATATTCGCTTTAATAGTCGTTGCTTCGATTATTAATTGTATGGATGAATGAAAGAAGATTCTAAATTTTTTGAATCGACGTCTCTTTCCGCTTTGAGTTATCAAAGTGAATATCATTTTCGACTGAACATTCTATAGTTTTGAGTGCATTTGTTAAAAAAAATTGATTTTGTTGCCCTGAAACAGAGAGTAATGCGATCAGTTAAACGATTATTTCTGTAAATGTCAGATATTATTTCATAAATATTTACGCCAAGATTTTCTACTATCAGTGAACACTACCGAGATTTTTGTTCCTGCGCGTTGAGCGGCGGTTTTCAAAGGTCGCGCTCTCTCTCATAACTGAAAGGTATCAAGTCCACGCGCAAAAGGCAGCGTTGAACTTGAAAACTTTATTAATCGTCAAAAAATTGACCGAAGAGCCGAAAAATCAGCACATCGAAAGTGCGTAACTCTTTTGTATACTGTTTGTAAAATCGACGCGCCAAAAGCAGCGTCCAATTCTCGTGATTAATCTACGCGCAATAAGACGCGACAGATCAAACCGTCAAAAAATTTGTATTATCTGAGACTTGTCCCAAAAATTCTGTAGAAACCCAATCCACATCTGCATCTTTTTGAATTTGATACATTGCTATGCGGATTGTTGTTCTCAGATTACAAATCGAATCGAAATCGGGAGGGAGGTTGGAAGGCATGCATTATTGTGTGGCGTGACGGTCGGCGTTCCTCTTCGACGCGAAGTCTTCGAGCTCAGAATCTCTCCCCATCCAGCGTACCACGGAACGCGATGGATGGTCCAGAGACGCGTTTTGCCCATTCAGACGATCACAGAGATTAATTGAATGGAATAGTGATCGGCAATGGCTGAATAATTGTATTGAATAACGATTGGAGATTGTCTGAAGATTGACAAGAAATGGAAAATTCAATCTAGTTAATATTCAAATGCTTAAAATCGGTCGAGCGACTCGAATACCGAATCTTTTGGGAAATAAATTTCTGTGATCGTTTGACGCTGTGGATTGCAAAAGTTAGCAACATCGCGGTACATCGCGACCTTCCTGCCCTTCACTGTTTCCCAACGAAACCACCCAACGGAAAAGAGAGACTCTCACACACACATGCATAAAGCCCGCGACGGATCCCAAAACGTCCACCTATACCTGCCCGGTTACCTATATTCGATCTAAACGATTCTCCATTCTTTCCAACACACGTCATTCTTCGTCATTCGCGCCGTGGTCACTGACTTACATTTTCGTTGTTTACCTGTCGGGAGCAAAATGTTTTTGTATCGTAGTCTGCCTACTCGGAATACAGCATTGCGGTTATTTTCCGCCAACCCTAATATCGTATGTATTATTTTAGCAAATGTTGGCAGACTATCGGTACATCAACCTTTTGTAAAATTGATTAAAAACATCCTGTATGCCAATTGGCATTTTTCTAAGCGAGCTAAGAAAGAAAAGCATTTGATCGATACTTGTTGAATGTTAAAAGATTGAAAATGACATGTAATACAAGATGCAATTTGATTACGTTACGTTATGCCAGACTTTGGAATTTTATCGATTTAACAATAATGTGGATAATTGAATACGTTAAAACCTCAGGTGAACCCACCGCTTGAACGACATCATCGGTAAATTCAAACGTAGATTATTACATCAATTGCAAAACGCAATTCGATCTCGCGAGTGCCGAGTAAGCGATGGTTACCTGTCGCGATGCTCATTCCACTTTTAGCAACGTGTAAAATTTCTAACTTCAAGTAAGCTACGGTTATTTAATTGCGAAAAAAAATTATTCGACTGAAAGTCAAGCACGTTGCGATAGCGAATGAGCCTATCCATGCAGCTAAGAAATCGATGATTTGTGTAAAAATTGTTACCGTCACGCCACGTGACAGGGGAATACCAGGGAAATACCCGTAACCTAAATACGTGCAAACTCACCACGTTGCCGAGACATAGAAAAGTTACTCGGAAGTCTCTGCTTAAATCTGTGAAAAAGAAAACAAAACGCTTGAATTAATTTAGTAAATCGGCTTTTTCAGTCTTGAAATTAATTATCACTGTTGTCTAGTTTCATATTTATGCATTCCATGTTATGCAAGAACAAAATTTCGGCTTTAAATGCGCCAACTTGAATTATCTATCGATAATTAAAGTAAGTATCGTTACCTCGACTTTGGGCTGCTCCAAACTTTCACACGTAACAGTTCTTGTAGCATCTCTCAGGTTGATTGGCGAAGCGACGCACTTTTCACATAATTCAGACCTTCACTAACCTTTTATAACCCAAAAATCCGCACCTCACTAACACTCGATTCTACACTCACTTCTCGTACTGTAGCTGTCTGTTTGAAACGACTGAATAAACTTGCTAACGATGCAACTGCGCATTTGCCGAAGATCAGCCAAAACAATAATAAAATGGACGCTCGACGCACAGAGAAAAAAATAGACATCGCTGCAATCTGAAGTTACACAAAACAATGAAGACTCGGGACACGAAATTGACCTTCAACGTTCGCGGGATGATTTATTTCAGCAACTCGGTTCTTCTTCATGCTACAAACGCTCTGCTCTTCGTGTATCATTCACAGATGAGTATGGTGGAAATACGCTGATCAAACAACGCGACACAACACGAACGACACGGTTTGGATGTTGAACCGATACTGAAAGCACGCAACTTCACTCCGATCGCTCGGAAACAATTGATGCCGCACGACGCTCAGAACAGATTTAAATCACTTTTCTGAAGGACGAAAGATAATAATTCTCCCACTCTCTGTTTGTCGCTCTTCCTATGGAGTGGGGGTAGCTGCTCAGTCCCTCTAGAGCGGCAGAGTGGGAGGGGGGGATTATTATCTTCTGTCCTTTGGAGAACCGATTCAAGTCCGTTCACGGGACGCTTACGCCGTTGCTTACGCTCTATTTTATGTATGTGTCTATGGTTTCAACGGCCGGGAGAAAATACCACGTAAGCTACGCGCAACGCGACCTAAATATTTACAGGATTACCGTAACATGCGTTGTCAGGCGAAGTTTGAATTCTCCCAGCACTTGCGGCGTTGTCGCAGAATTTATCGATATCGTTGTTGACTGAAGATATGTATCCTAAGAACCCGCCACTTTGGATCGTATCTGCGCATGCTCCGGCGGTGAAAGACGATTGGCGGATGGTCACGCGGTACGTCATATGACAACAGCAGAGTTCGAGAGGCTAGTCAGGCGGTCTCTGCCTTCTGCTAGCGACACGGAGAGGCCACCTCAGTGATCCAAGTGCCAAGGTGTAGTGATGGGTTCTCGCAAAATGTTCGCTCTCGGGTTTTTAATCCTCGTCGAAATATCGGCGATAATCTGCGGAGACGTCGCACCCGTCTTGATATGCGGCGGGGATGCAGTGGACCGTTTGGAGCCAGCAAATCCACTGCTAAAAACGTCCCAGACCGAGTTCACCGAGATCCTGGCAAACAAGGTGGGCGGGTCCCGGAGTCCCATGGTCGTTTTTGAACAGGAGAACTTCTGCGTCGAAGATATAACTCGCAACAAGCATCAGCTGAGCGGGTTGGGACTGTGCGATTATTTGTCAGCTGTCGAGGCTCCGCTCTCATCCCTGGAAGACCTCGACGGTTACAACGTCTCCAGGGAGGAGAAGCCCGAGACCATCGAAGACGGTCAGGCCGTCATCGTATCAATTTCAGAGCTATCGACAGTCCCTGAGTTGTACAGGAATTTTGTCGCCAACAACCCAAACCTGATCGCC
Organism: Neodiprion lecontei; assembly: GCF_021901455.1. NCBI lineage: Eukaryota > Metazoa > Arthropoda > Insecta > Hymenoptera > Diprionidae > Neodiprion > Neodiprion lecontei. The sequence continues at coordinate 4,590,654 of NC_060266.1, forward strand.
ATCCTGACCGGCGTCTCGTGTAGCTACAACCGATTGGAGAGAACTCGCCGAGCCGTTACAGCCAGGAACGACACTGATGCTATTCTGTTCTATGCCGATAGGATACTCTTTTATTCCCCGAGTGGAATTTACGCCAAGGTGAGAAATCCAGGCACGGTTAATTTGCCTGCTTCTCCTGTCCGTCCAAAATTGAGGTGTTACACTCGTTAGAACACGAAGATTTACTTTATAATGCATTATTTTTTTCAATTTCAGACTGGCAGTAACGACTATTCTTTACTTGGAACACCAAGTAATACTTCGACTGTCGAAAATGGAACAACTCAGATTCGTCTCGACATGGTTTTCGATACAGTAACGTTGCGCATACAATTCACCAAAAAATGGGCTGGATACTGGTACTTCGAACATGTCATATACGAGAATGACACGGCGACCGAAACGCTAACCAGTGATTCAGCGATATACTTTCCGACCGGTTTCTCTTACCATTGCTCGTTGAAATCTGTCTTTTACTCCAACACGACATATGTCAATATTACCGATATCCAGGTACAAATCGACCCGACTTTAAGTAATAACAATAGCACAGTTGTGTTCAGCGATGGGTACGACTGCGTCGGTTTTACCACAATTCCAATTTGGAGTGGAATTTTTGTCACTGCTATTATGGCTTTAATTATGATCTGGGGATTGACTATGATATTGGACATTCGTACCATGGATCGCTTTGACGATCCCAAGGGAAAAACTATCACAGTCGGATCGGCCGAGTAAGAACATTCGCTTCAGTATGTTCTAAAATGTAAATATAGATACTTTTTTGTGATTAAGTCGAGTCAAGAACCGGAAAATCAATGAACAAAGAGCGTTTTCCTCATGTATAGAAGTTGATTTCTTAACAGTCAATTTGACATCAAACACTGGCGTATAATATACATGAGAAAGGTGTTAGGAGTATGTCGAACATTGTACATTTTTAGTAGGGTGGCAGTATCTTGAGCTTTATTTGTAATTTTCGGTTTAGCCATAAATTTTTTCTCGTTCAACCGACAAACTTTTACTGAAGAAAAAATGTTTCAATACCGCTGGGTATATTTCAAAGTGTATAATTCAATCCAATAAATCGTCTATCGTTGTTAATTTAATAGACTACGATAGAATTTGTTGGAGAATAAATTTTGTTTTCTACCAATATCGATGTAAATTATTAACTCAATTTGTCGCAAAGCCAGATACACTTGTATAAAAGAAATTACACGAGGTTGATCGTATTTACCTATTTTTTATTCAATGGCAGGGTTGAAAAAAAATTAAACGTAAAGATTGTGCCACTCGGGTGTATAGTTTAGTAGTAATCTTCTGTTCCCTAACGATAAATTCATATAATGTACATGAATTGATCCTACATATAAAGTAATTTAGAAATGTAATTCATCGATGCTAGAGTTTTTTGGTACAAAGGTGCCAAAGTTTAAGCATAGCCTAGTACCAACTCCATAATTTCCCTCATCCTTGTGCGAAATTTGTGAAATAAATAGTAAATTAATTGCGGTGGCGGTTCTTAGATGAAATGGAGAACTTTGTTCCACCAGATAATAATAGATAATACATAGCGGTAAATAAGTTATTTCATTTCGCTGTCTTGTTTAACATCAGAACGCAGCATATTTATAGCTTTCAACTGACAGTTCTGGGCATAAATATGTAAATATGCGACCCTGTGACTGTTTGGTCACTAGTCCGATCCGCATTTCCCAAAAATATGCATAAAGTCATTTTCTTGATTACTCACCTACTAGAATTTATTTGGCAACTGCCACATTATAGTCATATTATACATATACTGGTATCAACATTCATTCCATTGTCACACCTAGAATTACATTTTACGGTATTAAGTGTGAACATAAATTTCCCATATGTATGCGCATACTGTCGATTGTCCAATATCAATGAATAAATTAACGGTGTAGACCTTTCATCATTGGACCAATTTTATTTCTCAGGAAGACAATGTTATTCAGATCTTCACGTAAAATAGTAGAAAAGTATCAAAAAAAGAAAATACACACACATATATACATATATGAATCGATTGAAGGAGTTTGAAAGTCTCATGACCTACTGTTTACGAGAAACACATGAATAGACTTTTGTGATTTGAGTAGATTAAAGGCGACGTTCAAATATTCAACAATTAATTAACGTACTTTACGTAAACAATATTTTTTATAAGTTTAAAGTTTGTACAGATTTTCGGATCTTACTGCATGCTGTATAAAGAGAAAAGGACCGGCAGGTCAATATCACAGTCTCAGACCGTCGCCTCAAATTTGGTGACATTTATTCTTATGTACAGACTTACTTTGTGCGGGGAGTCGTCACTATCACCTAAACTTCACATGCAGGTATCTGCATACCATGATAAATGAGAAAATACATAGAGTGAGGGGGAAGTTCGATTTTCTCATCTGGATCTAGTATTATTGGGTTGAAGGGTGGTAATTTGCCATCTGGTCGCAGCATCAATGTTTGGTTATTCATTTTTATGAACCTGAAATTCGTAAGTACATTTCACACAGTTGTTGAGAATATGATGTCTTCATTTAACTTTGAATATTAAATATTACCTGGATTGCAAGTGATCCGCTGTCAAAACATACAGATGCAATGTTATCGATTTCAAAGGCGCTGGATTAATCATTCTGATAGCAACTTTCATTGGTTTATTATCCAGATGGACACCATATTGCGTTATAGCGGGTACTCTATTGATAAGCGCACTTTTTGCCGTACAGTGCCAGTATAGTCTTAATGCTTTAGAATCCAGAATGGGTGGATCCAAAACCCTTTCAGATACAAACTGTTTGTAGATAACGCTTACCCACCAATCTGGATTTGGAGTCAAATCATGTGCTACGAGCGCGTAATGACCGCCAAAAAATGACTGTCTCGTAACAACGTCAATTCCAGCCCATGCGCTATATCCAAGTTTGTCCAGCCACAAAAATCCAGCCACAAATCTGTCAGACAAGTTTGGTGCACCGCTTCCCCAAGCCGAGCTTGTTTCAGCTGTGGATTAAATTTCGTAGAAAATTATTTAGCGTTTGTAAGTGTAAGAAATTACATACTACTTGAGACTAAAGTTAACAGCAAAACAATTTTCAATTTTGTCAATCTTCTAGTGAAGAGTGAGTTGAAAAAAATAAACATTGCCTTCTAACTACCGAGCTGAATTTTTTATATGATATTTTTCACAGGGTTTAATCTAGTGATAACATGACCAACGTACAAAGCCAAACACGAATATGATAGCCCCTGATGAAGTTTGATAGAGAATTTATTTGGTTTGCTAAATAATCGAAGACAGTCCGATTGATAAAGTCTTCAACTGTTGCTATGTGACCATTCAAGTAGTACTGATGCCAGGAGAAGTAAGTCACACTGGTATTAGCATGCTTCAAGAACTCTGCACCGTACAGTTCACCCTTGTGATTCGCATCTCCTATATGATTAACTTCAGGTCCGATCAGATTACTAGATTCGTATCCGTTGTCATCCAGAAGCTTTCTGAGGTCCGTGTAATCCGATGCTAATTGGGTGGCTGTAACGGTTCTGTTAAATACATGGTGGAACGAGTTTGGCTCTGTAACAAATAATGAGAAGTGACACTTGCGCACCTGGATGTATTCAGATCTCCATCTCCAACCGTGGTGGTAAAAGTTACTCCAAAAAGAGCCAAATTGAGTGTATTGAAGAAGAAATCTGAACACAGTACATTATTTCAGTTTTTCAATGTCGAAACAAACCTCGACCAATATTCATAATGACGGAATATTTTTTGTTTACGGAATCGGAATATCACTTTCCAATATCTAACTAACCATTTCCCAACTGCCAATCCAATTCAATATTGTGCGCCCTGGCAAGTGGAATTATCTTTTCGGCATCTGAGTAATTCCAACTACCGTCGGGCCGTCGGAGCAAAACATTTAGATCAAATATCATCCTGGCTCCACTTTTTCGGGCAAAACGACTCAAAGCTAAGAAATCTTTGTGAGTTATTGTGAAATTTGAGATATCCTCTCCGTTGATTGGATCAAAAATTTTGTCCGCCGACGATGATGGCGTCTGTTTAAAAATTAAGCGTTCCGTTTTAATATTTTTATTTGCTTTGATACCAGAACCGTAAACTCCGCTAAGTTGTATGAATCTTCACAGAAATTCAGAAGGACAAATTTTTCAACATATTTTTCATGTAAATATTTCCAGGAGGAATCGTACGATTCTCTCATCGCTTTGTTAATAAATACAATAATACATACTTGTATCTTGCTATGAGCTTTAGATTTGATAAAAATACCTCATCAAAGAATAAGCAATCGGCAGAAGTACCGCCTACTCTGACATAGGCTGGACTTAGATGATGTGCTAACATGACGAATCTTTTATCATTGATTGGTAGTGTTTTCATGTCTCTTAACAAGGATGTATCCAATCCATAGGATAAATATCTCGTTGAAGTCCGTCTGTGTACGGATTGCCTAGTATCCAGATTAATTACTGTTACATCCTCAACTCGCTGTAGGTTCAAGGTGAATAGATACAAAATCAAAAGGACAACAAAGAATCCCAGCATGTACCAGTGAATGTTAATATCTGAAAAATGGTAATGGCAATATTGAACGTGGTTGTCATGAAAAAAAAATCTTTTTTCTAATTTTTCACTGAAATTGATAAATAATACATCCTGGACAGTATCAAATACCTGAATGAGCTGAAGTATTCGAATTCTTTTAAGAAAAACTTGAAATACTTTGAAAACATACATGAAATTACTGAAATATTGGAAGTATCATTTCGTTTGAATATAAATGTATAAAAAATATTTCGAATGAAAATTATTTAAATAATATGGTTTAAAAGAATGTTTTCAATGAAATGTTTCAGAAACATTTGAATGAAACATTTTTCAAATATCTTCGAGAAAATTCGGTGCCCAGTGGGATGCTACTTTCATTGCAATTTTTCGTCTTCGTATCAAATATTCGGTAGTAAAAAAGTGACTGGAATTTGTTTATCAACTAAGTGATCTCATAATTCGTGACTCTGAAATAGGCCACAAATAATTGCATGCTTCATTGTAGTTTATAATTGAAGTAATTTTTTCGGTGATTATTTCTGTTCGAATGATTACAGCGAAAAATCCCGCAGAAATGTCTAATGGAACAAATTTCAGTTAGAATTTAGTAACGTTATCGTAACGATTAATGCTGAGGAAAAGCCGTTATTTCGTGATTTTGGAATTGCCTAAAATTAAAATCAAACAAAAAACAAAAAAATAAAAAAACTCCAATCCATTTTCATGTTACGCAGAAATAAAAAAAACGTCGTCTATTGTGTAACAATGAAATACATCGTGAAACTGTGCAGTATTTTCATTCGCATCATAAACAACATGTCTAAGATATCTAAGATATATATTCTGGACCAGTATCGCTTTTCTCAATCTTCGAAGCTTGACCCAACAGGAAGTTCATTTCCTTCTTTCATACCGCAGTCACGATAAATTGGTATAATTGTTATTGTGTATCAAAGTAAATTCTATTATTCAAGATCGCGTACTTCTCTTTCGCGTAATTTCGTAGGATTCGATTATATTACGGTACTGCGGGTCTTTCCCTGACTTTTTATTCCCGAGATATTTCATTCTCGCTGCCTTTATCCTCAACTTTCCAACGTATGATACGAGAAACGCTGCTGCAGCATGAAGTTGTCAATATATCTACTAAACTCCAAACTCCAACCGCTCCGAATTGTTCCAAACCCGGCGATATCCAAGCGTAGACTAAATAGATTCAAGTATTTCCATCAAAGTTTCGAGTCGGTTCGAGTAATCAACGTTCAAACTGCGAGGGGCGTAACTAGATGTTTAGGACCCCGGGGCAACGACGCAAACTGCGCCCCCTGTCTGAATAATGAAACATGTTTTTCTGAAGAATGAATCTGAAAATACAGTACGAAAATAAAGGAGCTAAACATCGTGACTACGAATCTGAATAAAATATTACTTCATTTTTTACCCCCTATTTTCAGGGCCCTGTGAAGAGTTCAAATTCTCTATTGTTGCCTTTCTATTTTCGCATTTTTCTACATTTTTAGTCCCACTTGGTAAATTGTATGTAGATTACTAGGGTCTAGTATCGGAAATCAGCTTTCGATTAACAGAAAGTAACGATGAAGAACAGTGAAAAATTAAGTTATTAGAGCTTCGTATTTCTACTTTAAATATAATCTAAGCAAGTTTTCGCATTGATATCTAGTGTGGCATAGTGTTGTCAGTCTACTTTTTGAAAAAATAAATGTGTACTTGAGGTAGCGTTCTTCCTAAGACAGTCTCCGATAGTCTTACAGTTTGGTCTTACTTCTCATTTTGATTACTTTGGACAATAAATGATTGTTACTAAATGTCGCTTAAATTTCTTCTCGAAGTCGATTTGACATCAGTACGGTATTTTTTATTATCGTCGGGGCTATTTAAAAGTAAATAAAATTATTAAAAAAAAAAAATTGTAAGGCGAAAATATTGCAGAGATCGATTTAAAATAGTGGAAGTTTGAACAGTTTTTCGTATGTGGCATTGTGCAGTAGTACTTGTGCAATGTCAATATTTAGTTATTTCTCGTAAATTAAATATCATATTTCAAACATATGCAAACCTTTCGCAATAAAATTTTACTTATAATAATAGAAATATACTTAGTACATTTGTTTATAACATGTATCGTACTTCGATATTTTTTACCACCACGAATCATGCTGCAGAGCTTGTGAAATTTACGTTAAAATGCGAATGGAATTTCAATTCCAAAACAGACTTGATTTTTATAATATGTACAATTTGAATCTTTATTCATATGTATATACATGATATAGATACATCTTATAGGTATAGTGAATATCTTGGTGTTGCGAAAATATTACAACGAAATCACAAAAACTTTAATCCAGGACGGATAATGAGCCGTGAGGATTTCGTTTCACTCTTCATCTTCCAATAATTTTGCATTCAGCGTTTATTATTTAAGACTACATCAAACTTCTGGATAACATTCAATCATCGCGTTGCAGAAATGGAAGGCGATCTGTAAAATTCAAGTGGTGTGATTGAAGGTATTGATAATCTATTGAACAGGGATGATTGAGAGATAACTAGAAGTGTGATGCTGCCTGTTAGACAACGCTGGATACAAAATACATTTATAAGGTGGGGATAGAAATTTTAATCTATACAAAAAACAACTATATCATTTCGGTTGTCGTGAAAAATTGCATCTTTTACCTTGTTAATAATCGTCATTAGCATTTTCCTTTTCTTTTTTTCTCATTATCATGCCACTTCTCTTTCTCAGGAATTAACAAAATATACAATAAAACTTTGAATAATTAAAAACATTCGACATTACAAAGATTATATAACATTATTTTTTGCGTACAAATTGTTTAGTCGCGAGTTAAACTATAAAAATGTGAATGCAAACGTAACATACTCTGTAGATCAAATTTTAACGTGCATCCTGTAATAAATATAATCTGCACGCTTATATTTTGTGATCATTGTGTAAATGACTCATTAATTTTATAACAAATTTTTTCAGTTTTCTTCACAAAAAACTGTCCCACAATCGAACCTTACCAATTTTCGCTGCCAACTTTAGGCAGCCGCTTAAAAATTTTACAATAGCTTTTCACTTTTTCAGTTCAAGATTTAAAGTCAAGAAATACAATATTGTTTTTACCATCATATTTGGTTCAGAATTACTTTATGTAAGAAAGTGTTCAAATGTGTCGTTATTTAAAAATGTTCAATTACAAAAAGATTAGAAGAGAAATGTTTTATTTTCAACGTAATGAATTTGAAACCTTAGTTCGGTTGGATCTATTCAACAATCTTTCCTTGCCAGTGTTTGGACAAAGCACCGTATACAAGTGATTATCAAAAATCATTGCACGTAATTTAATACCTATCAAATTATACGAAGCTACGAATAAAATGCTTTCACCAAAATTACGAAAAGTTGAAGAATTTTCCTTGATTGGTAAAGACAAAAAAATTACCTCCACATTTCAAGAATGTGAATTGTTACACAAATAATAATGGCCGAATGATGTTTGTTGACGTTTCTTCAGCTTTTTTTTTCATTTTAAATATTGACCGACAAATCGTCTGCAGATAAAATTCGACACTGATGAAAATCTAGTAATGATTATCTCGAAATCTTTTTAAACATACATTGCATTGTAAGCGACACTTAATATGTACCAATTAAGTCTTCTATAATGATGGTTTCCTACTCACTGTTTTTATGTTACTATACCTAATTCGAGATCTCGTGATATTTTATATCGCAGTAAACAGCTTGATGTGAAGAAATGTAAATAACCAATTTTTAATCTGGCACTAAATATATCATCACCTTCAGTCATCTAGTACATGAAATATCAATTCTAGCACTGTGTATGTATCTTGACTGCTCTGAGCAGCCTTGTGGAGTACTTGGATCAGTTCGTTGTCAAGACTCTTCATGTAAATAGGTGGTAATCGCGTTCCTTCACTACCCGCCTCATAGCCAACCTAAAGAAATTCGTCGATTAAATAGAAAAGCCGTAAGTTTCCTCACGTTTGCCTTAAGCGAAAAGAACGTTGATCAGCAAACACGAGTCAAGTTTCACGGATAAAAAAGAAAAACCTTGCAACGATACTCACATTGTCAGGGTGTATGGTGGATCTTACTGCAATTTTACTTAGGCCAGCTGTGGCTAGTAGATCCAATAACTTGACTAATGCTGCACAAGTCGCTCGCGCAATATTTTCTGAAAGTCTGTTAATGTCCACAGGATCGTGAACGCCGTTTGGATGGTCGTCGGACTGAATAAAATAATCAAATGACCAATTAATATTGATTTAAATTTTCATGATCTAACATTTGCTTCTCTTCTTATTGCATTGTTTGGAATAATTGAAAAACTATTCACCCTGATGATAAACACTTCTGTCCAGCGTATGAAACGGCTGGTTCCCATGTAGTCGGTACCATTGTGAACTCTAATTGACGGTACACCATCCATTGGTTTGCTGTCGATAGGACTCTTCACTCTGCAATTGAGCAAATCGACCAAATCAGTTGTGATGATTCGATCGTAAAAGTAAAGGAAAATTCTTGTCAAGACGTACCCAACGTTGAACTGCATGTCGTTATCGACCCATTTGATATTTACAGTTTCGTCCGGTTCTGGAACACCTTGCGGACCGCAACCGATGGAGAAGTCTTGCATATTTTTTAAAGCTGCCTTTAAAGCCTCCATTTTTTCCGGCATTATTTGTACCATCAAGCCGTCCTCGACTATGCTCGACTTTGCCGATAGTCCCATTGAGGATTTCAACGCACCATTGATGACGACGAAACTAGCTCCAGTGACTGGAAGGGTCGAAGTGAAACTGGTTTTAATTTTCATTTGATATGCGGCGCTCGGTAAAATCGTATCACTGCATTGTAGGTGGATAAAGGCTAATAGATGCATAATTACAGAACTCACCTCTTCTTGGTTTGTTATGGATATTAATTGCCTGCGTTTGATAGTTGCTTTCGTCACCTGTATTTGTCTGTATGCAAACCAAGTGGGAATCTGCATTTATACTAAAGTTTGACGCGTACGCGAGTACATGGTCATTCGAATTGTTAAGACCCCTGATAACTTGGTCGTATCGATTTTTCGGAAACATTACATCGGTAGTTCTGTCCTGCATGTGAATGGCGAGGCCTCTTACGCCGGGCAAAGTATAGGCAAAGTTTCTAAAGTCAGCCAGTACTTTCATTATTGTATGTCCAATTTCTGAATAGACAGCGTCTCGAAACCTAACTGAAACCAGAGGACAGGGATAGTATCGATACTCGGCACCAAGACGCAACATCAATCGAAGTGGGAAAACTTTAGCCCACGGCGTTTCCCATCTGTAACGTCAAAATTCAATCCAACGGTTACAACACTTTTACAGGTACAACAGGTTTTCCTCTTAGAGCGGCGAATTCTGTCACAATTGTGCAAGTCCGTCGATGGCATTAGTCGTTCGTTGTTAGTATTGGAAAGTTTTTAAATTTGCCTCACCTGTGAACAAGAAGACCAACAAGGAACGGCGGAGGTGGTAATACAATTCTCTGTAGACATTGGAAAGTTTGACGAATAAAAATAAATCCTGCGTGTTCTCGAGACCCTAACAAATTTCCACCCTGGTGTATCGATACGCCAAGTTCAGTAATGGTATTGCCTGAATGTGAAACAGATAAAGTTCATTGAATTCACTTTTTTTCATAAATTCTATATGCATAAGAGTATAAGGAACAGTCGTACTTCCTCAACATCTTAGGTTTGGTTGCTGAAAAATCTTAAATCGACACAAAACATAGAGCAGCATTAGGAAAAAGAAAAACTTTTTCGTAACAACCTGTTATTTATTACAACATACCTTAGTAAGTAAGTTATGAGTTGCATGCCTTTAAAGAAATTCTCTTGGTGTAATGAACTACTCTATAAATGTGTCCAAACGAAAGATGTTGAGGAAATTAATGGTAGACCAATACATGGAATATTCAATATACAGTATGAATTTGTACCTTTGATCGCCTCAACGTATATCAAATTGATATGAATAAGAAGATCCTTTGGAATAAGTGTTTCGTCAGGTAACGTTTCTACTAAAAAAATAACTTCATCCTGACCTACACAGGCCAAGCCTCTAGACGTTATATTCCAGCATATCCTGTTGACGCAACAACTTACTGTAAATAAAAACGAAAATGTCACTTGCCTTAAATTATGTATCCCGATTATAAATCGTATAAAACCACGTAGACGACACAAGTATTATTGACATTTTTTTTACGTACAATTTGTTATTTTCACGTAAGCATAAAGATTCCTGTTTATAGCAAACATTATTGGTGGTTCGCACTCGTTCTTCAACGATTCGTACAGCCGCGTTTGGTCCAAGACATCGTGATAGCTAATTTCTGGAAAGATTGTATCCTTTAAGCACAAGTACAGCCTTTAAAATCGATCCTGTTAATCGTCAATTTAGTATCGACTTACGCCCTTTGTGTATAGTTACAGTTGGCGGCAACAGATTCGTGTCCTGTGGTATGTAACTGTTCGTTTCAGGATCTAGTGGCGGAAGATTCTGCCGCTTAGCCATCGTGGAAGCGGATGATGGCCCTGGGGGAGTAGGCAATCGTTTATTTCCAGCTTTCCGATACGGTGGTTTTGGATCCCAGGATGAATCAAGTTCTGTCAGGTCACAGCCAGGCCTTATTCCTGTGTTTTATTTAGAGGTGTTTGAAAACAAAACAAATGGGAAAGGGCATAAAACTTCTTCGGAAGTTTATTCGATTGGGGTGAAAATAATATGTTAACATGTGAGTGTAGTGAAAAAAAAATAAAACAAAAACACTGGTGCGTCTGATAAATCAAATTTAACGCAATAAGGACATGAAAAAATATTGAAACGGAATCAAAAGGTAAAAAAAGAAAACTGTGAAGCTGTGTAAAATTATATCATTTACATATGTTCATAGAATACCATGAATTCAATTTGTTCAAGCGAGTGGAGTGAATATTATTAGCATTATTTGATACATTCTAAATTTACGTCTAATTTAAATAACAAAAAAATTACGTCTTTTTTCCGCTGAAGGGCTAACTAAGCTGGCGCGTAGATCTTTCGCTCCGGCTTTTTTCAACACAAAAGTGCTGCTAAAAGTGTTTAGAAAATTTTTTAAACTGTACCAACATACACCTAAAACTAAAAGTTATGTCTCGACAAGAAAAGTGAAGATTCTGTGCAGTTATTGAACTTTCTATCCAACTAGGACTAAAGTGATATTCACTGAAAAGTTTTCAAGTGCTTTTGGCTTTCCAGTGCCTCCAAATTTACTCCAGCATGTCTAAATGCGCCGAGTGTTCAGGTGAATTCAGTGGTGGCCTCATACTCCCATGCATCGGATGCACATCTCTGTTCCATGCCAACATAAAGGGTTTGAACTGTAAAAATCGTATCCTTGAGATAGTTGAAAATGAAACGCCACCGGCTCCAAAAAACTAAAACGCAAACTAAAGGTATTCTACCAAAATGTACGTAGTCTGAGAGGAAAAACCACGGAATTCCTTAAAAACATTCTAAACTCTTCGATTGAATACGATGTTATCATTCTAACAGAGACCTGGCTTGATGAGAACTTTCGAAACCACGAACTATTTCCACCAAACTACAATATCTACAGATGTGACAGAGACTGCATCATAAGAAACAAAAAAACCGGAGGCGGTGTTTTGATCGCAGTGAGTACTCGACTTCGATCCAGTCTGCTGCTTTCAGTTGTAAACAACTATACATCGAAATCAAATTAAACGTAGAGTCTTGGTGGGGGATGTATACTTTATCCCCTCATCAGACTCTCAAGTATACTCCGATTACAGAGCTACATGCGAAATGCTTGTTTCGAAATACCTGTTCAGCGATTTTATATTTGCTGGGATCATAACCCACCTAATTTCAAGTGGAGTCATACAAATAACCATCTCTCACACGAATGTAATCATCCTAGTGTCTCTCATAGAAACTCCTGTAATATTGTATGCAATGCATTTGACTGCCGAAATTTGAGACAACTCAATGATTTTGTAAATTCTTCAGGAAATACACTTGATCTACTTTTTACCTAGTTTTCAAAGGCCACAATTTCTACTAGCATCTATCCACTGAGTAAAATCGACAAACTACACGAAGCTTTTGAGATATTATTATATGGCCAAATGTTTGTACCATTGGTGAATCAAATACGGGGTTTAAATTTCAGAAAAGGTAACTACGATAACATTAATAAAGGTCTCAGTGAAATTAACTGGGAATCTCTTTTCGAGAACCGCCCTATAGATGATATGTGCAATACTTTCAACCAAAAACTGCAAGAATTAGCTATGAAACATGTGCCACAGAAGAAAAAACATGATAACAGGTTTCCTAATTGGTATAGCAAAAAGCTGATAAGTCTAATCATTCAAAAGAAAACCTCACATCGCAGATTTAGGCAACACAACTTTGAATGTGACTAGTTAGAATTCAAGCACCTCAGAGCACAAGTGAAACTGCAATTCAAACGTGATAATGCCCAATTCCTGTCAAACTTAGAAAAAAAATTTGGTCCAATATTGGTCTAACAAAAGTGTCATAGACTGCCCTTCAATTTTGAAAATGTTTAACCTAAGAGTGCCAAACAGAAGATCGAGACACAATGTACACACATTTGCAATACCGAACCAATATCTAGCCAGTTACACCCACAAATCCATCATTACGCAACTGAGTATGTTAGCGAATAGTAACAGCGGTTGGATGGTTATCTTCAACCAACCGATCAGTCACTTCAAAGCGTTAGCCAGAGAAGCACTTTAGTTTTATACTTTGTTAAATTCTTATACAATATATTGTTTTTTTTTTTTATATATTCTATATTAATGTTATGTATTTTGGGAATATTAAGTTATTTCCGTTGATAGTTATAAATAAATAAACAAATAAATAATAATAAGCTTTTTGATTGTTTTTAATGCACCTGAAAACACTGAATATAGTGTCGACTAATTTTAGAATTAGCACGTGGAAAAATCTAAAGTGCAGTTGAATCATGCACAAAATATGTCGCATCTCAGTTGATATTTATTCTTTTATTTTGCTGTTGGTTGGGATAAGAGTAATGAGTTTTTAGTAGCCATTAGCAACATTTAACGACATGGTTTCCAATATTTATTTTAACTGAATTAAACATCGTGCATTTGGGATCAGCAAATTATTAGATCAATAAAAACCTTGTACATATTTTCGAGTTAATAAGGTTTGTTCCAGTTGAACGTGAACGCGGCATAGAAATGAATGTTTCTCACCGTCGCTAAACATGACAGATTTTTGTCCCTCGGGTCGTTGTTTCGTGCTCCCTTCTCTCTTAAGCACCCCAACTGGGACCATGACAGTTGGCGGCGACGGCAATCCACCGGCTAACTGTTGCAAAGGTGGTATAGTCGAGCAATACTCCATCGGATTATTTGGATTTGGCTGTCTTCCCTATAACGATTTGTTGAATACTCCATTTCCTGACACTGGCTTGGTTATTATAGGAGATCAATCAAATATTTTAGTACAAAGACTAATGGTTACGTGAATAATTGATTGAAGCATATGTCTTTCCAACTTGAAAATTTTTTCAACGTTTTCTTACTTCATATCAAAGCTGCATTTATTTTCATGTTATGTTATTAATGCAAGAATTAATAGCTGAAAAACTAATCTCAATATTTAGAAATCAGATAGTGTAAATTGATTTATTAGTAATTAAGTAAAGGATAAGCCGAACTAAATTCATGCGTAGAACAAAAAGAATAAATAAAACACGCTATTTTATACTGGAGTAGCTGTTACGCAGATCTCCGAAAGAAAATAAGCAAAAAAGCAAAGTACAGAAAAGAAAATTTGTAACAGAAGATTTAGTTTGTTTTTTTTTTCTCTAATATTTATTGATACTCAGATAACAGAGTGGCCATCAAAACTAGTTGAACATGCTGCCGGAATTTTGAGATAAAAGAACTAATAATGAACTGTGACATGATGGCTTCAAATCAAAATGAAACATGGGTAGAGTTGAGAAAGGCTAGAGAAAAATGAAAAAAAAAAAAAAAATAAACGACAGGTCGTGAATGATATCGAATTGCGTAGAGCGAAATCATTTGGAGCAAAAGATATTCAACAATTTGTTAACGGGGATAAAACCATCGTAAAGAAATAATAAGTATAATTGATTCTAACGTACATCTAGTAATCAACGTTTCCAAGATGCTAAATAATATTGCGGAACAGTTTTCTGTTTAGAGAAGAATGGAGAACTAAGCGTAGGAAATAGCTAACAAACGTTGTATTTTATGCATCATTTACACTCATTATTCTTCAAATATATTATATATAATATTTTTATCAAACAGAGTAATAATACTGATATTGCAGAAAATCAGAACTATCGTATTGGACAGACGTTTCACCAATTATGTACACACAAGGTTTACATCGGTTTACGCACAATTTATAGATACATAATCAGTAAAACGCCTCATTCAAACTATGCAAGAAAAAGTATTTCTACAAATTATTTTCTTTTTAACAAGAGAAATAATGTTATCAATAAAAAGTTGAAAGACTTGTGGACTTACATTCGGCGAGTTAATATCGTGCCCGGAAAAGTTTGCATAACCGCTTTGTAGATCTCCGCCACCATCTTCAGCCTCGGCTAAATATTTACCGTAAACATTATATATTCGGAGACATATACGGTGCCAGATGTATCTACGTCGTTCGAATCTCATTTGGCAAGGAAGATCGAACGTTATTTGAAAAACGGTACTCTTGAAAACTTACCTCTGACAAGTAACTGATAACAAGGAAGACAGACTCGCGAATCAATGTTGCCTTGGTACTCCAGTCGGTATTTCATTCCGCAACATTTACTGCACAACACCTGAAAGAATACACCACCATACAGCGTCAGGTGGAACCGAACATGTAGAGTAAATCGGTTGAACAGTTTTTTACAAGTGAGAACCGCGAAAAATGTTACGAAGCTAACTGGTGAATTTTATCTTACCTATTTTTCAATAGAACAAACCTCGATAGAATTGAATAATCGGTTATCGAGATATTAAATCGCTACCAGTCAACTACTTTTTCAACCGACTACTCATATATCATACCCTGTTTATTCGGTCAAGTTCATACTTTGCCACAAGCACGACAATGGTGCCGCCTCTTGATGACGGTAAATTTTGCTTCGCATAGCATGCAGAAAGGTGCCTCACTATCGGGCACCCAAAATGGTGGCTGCTTTCCCAGAACCATACCAGACTCCAACGACGAGGTTTCAGAAGCATTGGGAGAAGTTTCTGTTTCTCTTTCGGTATCCAGATTGACTCGCTCAAGCCTTCCAGGGGTTACACCAGGAAATCCTACGAATCATCTATTGATTAAATCGTGTGTGGCCTGTTGATATTTGTTGAAAATCTTTGACGACAGTAAAAAACTAGCAGAAAGGGTACATTTTAATTCAGTAAAGAATTTCAGGCTTTCACATGCTTGTCGGGTATCGATGTTTTCAATGTTGACAGTTTGCGGATATAGACCTATACAGTTTCACAAAGGAAACATCTAACGATGAAGAATTTTTAAATTTCTGTGTAGTGTTTAATGAGATTACTATTTCAAAATTTCATGGTAAATCAAATATTTACCTGTAACATTTTGCTCGTCCATATTGACCGTTGATACGATGTCCAAGGTTAGGGGTCTGGTAGGTCGTTCTGTGCCTTCGTCGTTTTCCACAGGATCTGTGTTGTTTTCAGGACTAACTTCACAGTTTTCAACATCTGTTGGAATATCGTCAATTCGGGTCTGAACGTTATTTTCTGACGACTGCTGGACGTCGTTGGGAATGGAGCTGCTATTATTGGCAGATAATTCGGAAGCATGTGCATTATTTGGGTTGTTCAAATTTGTACCGGTCATCATATTGGGGACAGAGATAATCTGGTTGGTTTCGGTCTCCGCATCTTCGTCCTTACCGGTCAATTTTGAATTTTGATTCAAGTTTGTATCAACGATTTGGTATTCTTGCTCAGATTTGGGCAAGCTCTTATCTTTTTCCATTCCGGATTCTTCCGCCTGTTGGCTGATTTCTGACCCAGACGCAATTTCATGAGTTTCCAGGCTCTCGTCTGGACTTTCTACCGCGACTACGCTAACCTCCTCGACTTCGACAGGTTTCAGATCATCGTCTTCAGTTCTAATGTTTTCAGCACTCGGTTCCGAATTATCCGAGGTTTTCCTCATTTTCTCATTGGTCCTTTTGCTTTTTCTTCCCTTTCCCTTCTCTTCCTTCGCTTCGGAAATAACCTTTGTATGTTCGGAAAATTTTTCGGAACCTTTCCTCACTAAAAAATCTGCAGTCCCTTCGCTGCTCGGACCGCTCTTACTGTAGTCGATGACAGGAAATTTTTTGGCTTTTTCCAACAATTCTACACTCGATACTTCCGGCAATTCGCCAATAGTAACGCTTTCAAATATTGGCGCTTCGTTCGCGTCCTCATCGTCACGCATAGTTTGAAATTTGTTTTTCGCTAGATTGTCGGAATCTCGATATGAGCTCGGTACCGAATTTTCGAATGACGTCGTCGCTTCCTGGGCTCTTTCTTCAGCCTCCAAATCTGCCAAATACTTGTTCAATTCTTCCTCCGATAAATCGTCAATATGACTGAAGCCGACCGGTTTGGTTTCCGTCTCCGGTGTGCCAAGTTGTACAGTTTGAAATACCAGCTTGGCAAGATTAATCCCTTTGGCCTCGGTGTCCGAATTTTTCTCACTCACGTGTAATTGGTCGGTTATTTTTTTAGCTGCTATTTCTAACTCCGTCGTTGTTTCTGGAAAATTTTCTCTGTTACCAATATATATGCACTCGTACACGTTTTCTTTGCCGTCAGTCTTTCCCACTTTCTTTGGCTCGTCAAAGTCCACGTTTTCGTACGTGTGCTTTATCTCTTCTTGAGCTTTGAGCTCGGGTGGCTTCGGTTTCGCTTTATTAACCGTCGTGTACAGTTCCTGCGGTTTCGGAATGTCCGTGCCGATGTAAACGTTTTCGTAAACGTGCTCAGGCCTGTCTATAATACTTTTTGACTCTTTCGGCCTGTCGACAACAGTCGGCAAAGTTGTGTTTGTATACAAAGGTTCTTTGTCAATTTCACGTAAATTTGGTAACAAACTGATATTCTCCTCAAGTTTAACTTCGTTGGTTTCTCTAGCGTCGGACAACGCGGTTTCTAATTTAACGGGTAATAAAATATTTTGATACTCTGGCGGTACGACAGTTGAGATTTTTCTAACACTGCTAACAGCGTCTCTTCTGCATTCTATGTTTGATTCTACTCTGCTCTCTGAAGTATAGCTCGACGAGTTACCGCAGTTATCTTTAACAACATTAAGATCTTTTGTCGTATCGCTAATTTGAAGTGAATCTCCATCGCGCACCTTGTGACCGGTATCTTCTCGAATAACTATATTATCTACATTATCAACTTTAGCACTAGATGCATTTATGTATTCGTTTAAACTGCTAAACACATTGCTCACACTTGGTTTGGCATTAGGCTGGTTTAATTTCTTGTCGTAACTGTTTTTCAATTTGGTACTATTGTTACTATTGTTACTATTACTACTAATACCACTAGCATCATTTTGTTTTTTCTGTAGAGGCTTTTGCGCTATGTCGTTGTGTATCGTCAACGTTTGGGCGTCAGAATCATAGCTTTCGACAGACTGTTTGTGCTGTATTTTATTTGCTGACGAGGATTCCTGGGAATAAAAATTATTCCCCACATCTGTGCTGTCGTATCTTGCAAATCCTTTTTGAATATTTAAGTCACGAGTGTTTTTATCATACTCCCCGTACCTTTTGACATCCGAACTCCTATGAACATCAGCCGTTTCATCTAGGCTCTCACTTGGTGTTACGTTTGGCACAATCACAGTCTCAAAGGCTGCTTGATTGTGATTTCTTTGAGGTAAACATTGGGATTGACGATCAACGTTAACGTTATTTCCAGGCAATGGAATAGACGCAATTTGTTCAGCACGATCTGAAAATAAAAATTCAATTCTGGATGTGAACAATGATTGGAGATAGAAAAAACCTTCAAGCCAAAAAGGAGAACTCGAATTGAAAATTCATGCAATGTGTTCTTAATTTCCTCCAAAAATTGTAATGCAGTCTAAAAACAGATTCTGTTCAAGATAAGCATGGATGATAAAGTATACAGTGATCATTATGTTCAAACAAAATTTTTTTTTATCATGTTTAAAGATCGAAGTTTATAATGCAGTATTTGCACTATGAATTAAGACATGTCCAGAAGACAAGATACCATATAAACCACATTGGAAAGAAAAGTGCAGCTTGTTTATCGAAGGATGTTGATTATGAGTAGCGTAAAAAAGTTTATCCTCATGTTTATATACCATGTTATACATGATAAATAAAGGAAAATAAAAAATAAACACACACTGAAAAATATATACAAAACATTTCCAGTGACTGTTGCATAAAGTATAATTTCCTGAGATTATTGGAATTCTATTATTTCCCTCATGTACAGACACGCCGACTCAAATGTTACATTCCGGGAAGAATGGTTTCTATTTTCCCCTAAGAATGCGTTATAAAATCCTTTATAAAGGGAAGCAAATTGGATTGCTAACCTTCGTTGAATTCGAGCTCGTCAAGTACTTTGTCGATATCCACAGCAAACTTTTCCATGGTGTTCTCCTCGGTTGACGTTACGTTTTGTGCGACTGATAATAGTGGATGAAAAATCGTAGCTGAAAATTGTCCGACAACACGGAGCGAGGGATTAGATAAGCATGGGGTGTAAACCAACTCTTGGCATACCTATGTAACTAGATTTTCACAAATACTATGAGCATGCATTTGCATGTCACAAATGTGCTGATAAATTGCACGTAGCGATAAAGTTGAAAGTGTAGTTATGCAGGAGCGATTAACGATGCTGTTGTTATTCTAAACAAAGAAAAACCTGGTGACGTTTGAACACCACCTACCTTCGTTTATCTACCAGCTACTGATTTTTCTTGGAAACTTAATTTCTCGCTTTAAACTGGAGGTCGCGAAAAAGACCGAACGCGATTTACCGTAATTAATATGCGCCGAAATTAAAAATAGTGAAAATTGAGCGCCAAGCGTGCGACGGACAGCGACTCACACTTCTCGGGTGTTCCCATCGCGTTATACAGCGTCAAAATTCAGCAATATCAAATTATTTCCCGAAAATGACACATTTCAACGCGACGTCAGAGTGCCATCTTGAATGGGCGAGTCCTACTAACCGTTCCGCTGAACATCAGCCACTCGCTTTGACAAATGAAATTCTACGCGCAAAGTACGCCTACCTTGTGTTTACTAAAGTGAGTCTTCTTCGTGTGTATACAAAGGTCGGTAGTGTGTAATGCGTATGCAGAATCACGTGTCGAAGCGATGCGCACAGCTCTATCATTACCTGTTACCGACCGAATCATAGATCGTTCGGATTTTTCAAGGTTCGTTGTCTGAAATGATTTTCGTACCTCCACTTGAAATATAATGTCAATTCCCCGTAATTTTAGGGGGAATTGAACGAGCCGTGTCATTCGAAGCAGCTAAATAGTCTCACAAAGCTTCTCTTCCGATAGCTTGTAATCAAACTAACGCCCGTTTCCTCCGACGCAGTTTAAACGGCGTTCAATTTTGACAGCATAGTTTGGAGATAGGCTGAACTTAGTTTAAACTTCGATTAACGTTGGAGGAATGAGTCATTAATCTGTCATTAATAAGTCAGGTGAATCAATGACGTCACGTTCAATTGATTTGGTCGGTAAGAGTAGGACAATAATGTATCGCCTAGAATGATACAGTCGTACCGTGAACTTCGAATCAGCAAAAAACCATGATTAATAGTAATAAGAAAAGGCAGTAAATCATTCTCTACTGTTCACCTAGATGTTTATGACCTAGTTTATAATTATTAATTCATTTATTTTTATCTGCTATCGGTGGGGTTGATGTTTTCAGAACGGCAAATCACCGAGCCATAGATATGAGGGAAAACAAACGCCGATCAAATTGGCATGCTTGATCAGGTCACATAACTCCCGATTTCCGTGTCTCCTCATTTTGGCTGTGTTTTTTCTGACAGTTAATTAAGCCCGTGTCGGTTAACGACTCACACTCTACCGTACTTTTAGCTCCACAAAAGCAGCGAATAAGACAGATCATCTTTACCATAGCAAGGTGAGCCAGCAGTGGTGAAAACAACAAAAATAGTAAACATTAACAAATTTTATGTGTTTTCAATTTCTGGTAAAACATTATTCATCGCCTGTTAGTGAATCTCCATCGCATGACTGGACCTGGGTTTGGAATTACGCTAAACGCGTTTTGAGCGTTACAGCATTCGTGAGACAGTACATATTATTGATTACGAATGAATAAAAACGTGAATACGATTTTTCTGTGTATATTTATATTTTTGTTACAATGATTTTGAAGTAACTAGGATTACAAAATATGAATACGTTTCGTTTCATTACGATTTACAAATTTGCAAAACAGTGTTTTACCTCGTACGGTAATTACTGTTATATATTTGAAAAAAAATTGCCCATGTCACAAAGTGAAAAAATCAAACACAATATGTATTCTTGTATTTAATGACTTTCAATACCGTCAAACATTACTATTGAAAATGATAAATATGAAGAATTATTGTGATGCCATCTAAATAAGAAATCTAAAGATATTTGGCAACGCTGGCCTGAAGTTAGCGCTGGCCTGAAGTTAGGGCTGGAGCAGCGACGCTTGCGCGGGAAAACGTGAAGACCTCGCTACGGTAAGTAAATATGCTCTGTATTATCATCACGAGATCACGAGACATGCATTTACCTTCCAGACCCCTCGAAAATTAGTTCTATAATGTTATTTCGTTTCAGAGGACGTTACTAGAGGGGGAACATAAAAAGCGCTGGCTTGTGTGAGCCGCGAGCGCACGGTTTGCGTCACTTGCGTGTTGCAAGCCTCTCGGTTGTGAAGAGATTCGTATTTCGGCCGGTTAAATTTCGAGTATGTAGAAGTATAGTACTTATTATAGTTTAAATCCCGCGGCCCTTATCGCCTGACCGAAACTGAAACACGCCAGCTCTGATATAATAAACAGCGCGTCGAACGCGCAACGTTTGCAAATCCTCGGGTGAAAAAGAGCGGCGTCGACGAGCGAGGACGGAAGGCATGTCCGGCATGTTCGGCAGTGAATCGACTACAGCTCGTCGGTGTGATTGCACGGTATCATCGCGGAAACTAGCCGCGAGTTAAACGGGTTAAACGTGTATCACCGACGTTAAACGTCATCATTGAACGTCGACGACGCGACAGCAATAACAGCGGTGCATAAGAGAGTGAGGATGATGGGAGTGGAACGGATACGAAGATAAGGATGACGATCGACGGGGGATATTATCCGAGATTTAATTTTAACGGCCAGAGTGAAACTTCGCTGATCGCCGATTAGGGACGATCAGAATCGCATGCAGCAGCTGCAGCTTTCGAATAATTAGGAAAGAACAAACATGGCGGAAACATCGGACGAGCCTTATCCACTTCACAAATCTATTTTTCACGGGGACCTCAAGGAGCTGAGTTACCTTATAAGGACTCACGACATCGCTGAAAAGGACAAGCAAGGTTCGGCCTTCTGTTTAGTATTTCTTACGCACCGGCGCGATTTTCGCGACTCAATATTTTGTCTCGTCGTTTGAAACCCCGATCGAATCCTAACCTCTAATATTCTACGATTGACACGCGAGGTCAAGCTCATTTTCTCTGAAATATATGTCTCGATGAAACCTTGCGAATGCGTGAAACGATTATCATCAAATTTCACCGATTATTGGCACTTTTTCAAATACTGCTTGCTATGAAAATAACGAGAGTTACGAAAGTTTACTCTGGTGGAAAAACGTTTTTTTAAAAACGTTTTCGAGGATTTTACCAAGGAACGATATTGATATATGATTAATTTCGTTGGTGTGTGAAAACATCGATCTGAATTCATTTTGATGTCCTTGAAAGTGCTCTGTACATTTTTTTTTATTAGCTAAATGTCATTTAAACATGAAAAACTCAATCCAAATGCCGAGCAGAAATCTTTACAGAAATTGTCATAGCTTTCTATTGGTGGAGGATGCATCAAATTCGTTTCATCATGGATGGAACCACCTATCTTATCTTGTAACGTTAGTCCAAAGTCTTTTAGTTTCGATAGAAACTTGGCAAATGGATGAAATTAGCAGTACAATTTTTCGATGAACATTTTCAACATATAATTTAGTATGTTTGTAAGAAAAGTTCGTTCTTATCACGTAAGAAGTTGTCTGGAACCAAAGAGTACAGATTTTCTACTTAACGTACATCAGTTATCGAGTTGATAATACATCATCAATCATTGAGGAGTGATGATAACATTCCCCAATAAATTACGTCTTTAGTGTTACAAATAAAGTCACTGGAAATATTTGAAATTTTTTTAGAAAACGCATAAAATATTTAAACTGCTAATAATTGACTTATTTTGACGATTAAACTGTCGTTGATACCGAATAACATTTCAGGAAATACTCCGCTGCATTTGGCTGTTATGTTAGGAAGAAAAGGTAAATGAAACATTGTCAAAACCTCGTTTGATATGAACTGTTGTCGCTTATTCTGCATTCCTGCCTCTTCCAGAATGTGTTCAATTACTGCTTGCACATGGAGCACCGGTTAAAGTGAAGAATCTTGCTGGATGGAGTCCTCTTGCCGAAGCTATTAGCTATGGAGATAGACAAACTAGTAAGCATCGGCTATTATTCCAGTTTCGTAAAAGCTGTACCCAAGCACTTATCGATAAGTTTTGACCATTCATAGATTCGTATTTTGTGTAATAGACTTTAACTAAACGCATTGAATGTACTGAAATTCGATTTTCATACAATTATTTTCAAATATCTTTGACATACAAGTTATAGAGCAATTAACGTTATTTTGTGGTTGGAACGCATGATCGTATATGGTTTTTTTTTTTTTATTTTGATATCACACTTGTCTAATTTCTTGCTATTTGATGTAAAAAATATCTGTAATGAAACGAGTAAGTGAAAAGCTGGATTCATTTTTGTTGCAGTATCGTTGCTCGTTAGGAAATTGAAACAACAAGTGAGAGAACAAATGGAAGAGAGAAGACCAAATCTAGTTGAAGCGCTTAGACAAATGGGAGACTTTTACATGGAACTTAAATGGGACTTTCAAAGTTGGGGTGAGTAATGTGATTACTTCTACTGAAATGTACCCGAAATATTTTGTAATGTTGTGCTGTTTGTAGAAAATTTTGTAATTACTAAGAATTAATGTCAATCCCAATGAAAAAGTTTTTCTGAACAGATTGATTAAATTTTAAAAAACCATTAAGTATTATCGACAACTCTAATATCACTTCGTTGATGTAATGTTCTAAAATGAAGCTGCGTTGTTATTATAGAACTTAATTTACAAATTAACATTTCATCGCCGATATATTACTCTTTTCAGTTCCCCTAGTGTCCAGAATACTTCCGTCTGACATTTGTAAGATACATAAATCAGGGGCCTCGATTCGTATGGACACAACGTTTGTTGATTTCAATGACATGAGATGGGAGAGAGGCGATATATCGTTCATATTTAACGGCGATCAAAAGCCGAGTAAATCTCTCACTGTCCTGGACAACAAGGCAAAACTCTATCAGCGAGTGAGATACGAGGTTGAAGATATTCTTTCTATCGACATAAAAATAAAAAGACAAAGGCACTTGAGAATCTCTCCAATTTAACCGATTATTTTTGAATCAGGAAACTGAGGACGAGATAGAGGACGAAGTGGATATTTTAATGTCAAGTGATATTATGGCAGTCCAAATGTCGACTAAAGGAATTTCGTTCTCTCGTGCTCAAACTGGATGGATCTTTCGAGAAGATAAAAGAGTTGGTACCAATGTCTAGTCAAAATTTGTCGTATCACTTGCGTTGTGAGAGGTAAATGCCATGTTGAATAAATTTGATGTTATATATTTATGGCTTAGGAAATGGTAGGTCCATTTCACGCTGATTTTTATCAAATCAACGGCATGGTGCTGGAGAGCAGGAAGAGGCGGGAACATTTAAGCGAGGAAGATCTTCAGAAAAATAAAGCAATTATGGAATCGCTTACCAAAGGCAGTTTTCAGGGCTTTCCAAACGGTGAGGTTAGTAATTATATGTGGTTGCAAGGGATTCCAAACGTTGCATCGCATGCCTTCGTTTATAAAATGGGTTTTTTTTTTTGTTTTATCTTTTTTACAGGGTGGTTATATCTCATATGATATATTATTTGGCAGTTTGTCATCTGGTAGAATCGTTTTTAGCGAATGAATAAATTTTGCGAATTTATAACTCAACGACAGATTATTCGATTGAGATTTGTTTTATTCAAAAGTACATGGATCGAGCTTTGATGACGTTTTTTTTTTGTTTTTTTCTGCGATATCATAAGAACATTTCAACTAATTTACTTCAAATCTGTAGACAGGATTCTTGGACAGTTCATGTTCTTTACCACTATTCGAAATTATTATTATCGCCTTTTTGTTTCAACAAAATGACGACCGTTGGAAGTTGACATTTTATTTTTCATCCCAAATTTATGTCTCATTTTGTTTATTCAATGAAAAATGATTGTGGCAAAGAGGATAGACTGTTCTAAAAATATTGTCACCAAATTCGAAGTAAATTGGTTTACCTGTTTTTGAGATATCGTCAGCACCGCAAAACATGCGAATAAAACAAACTGTAATCGAATTGAGTTATTACTTCTCTAGATAAAATATCTGAAAATTCACGCATTCTTAAGAGCAACTGACGATCTTAACGGTTTTATTGTTTTTCGCGTAGCTGCCAGCCAGAAGACCGTCGCTGAATCCGCCTTCGGAGCCTCATGTTAGTTGGGAAGAGTATTCGACGGCGTCACCCGGTGAATGTCCGACGCTGGGTCGAACACTTGCCTACAAAGAAAGTACTAAAGCGTTCAAAGCGACAGTTGCAATGAGTCCGGATTTTCCGTTGACTGTCGACATGCTGCTCAACGTGCTAGAAGTTATCGCCACTTTCAAGCATTTTAGTAAACTCAGACAATTTGTGCTGATGAAGTTACCGCCAGGATTTCCTGTCAAGATCGATATTCCCATACTGCCTACAGTGACTGCAAAAATAACATTTCAAGAATTTGTATTCAGAAACGACATTCAACCTGAATTATTTCAAGTTCCGTCGGATTACTTCGAAGACCCCATGAGGTGAGTTTTTACTATTATCGTAGCACACGTTTTACTTCTATAAGTAATATAGGTAGTTATTATATTGCCTAAATAATTATAGACCGATAGGTTTTTTACCGAAAATTTATTGTGCGTTCGTCAGTAAAAAAAAAAAAAAATAATAATAATGATAAATAAAGAATGAAGAAAAATCGTTGTATACTATCATTTTCGCAATACGGTTAAATTTGTAGCTTTCATCTCTGTTTCTTTTTGAATAGCGAATGACGATAAGTGCCAAGTATCTTCATGTTTTTTTCACAGAACAACATTTTAAAATTGGAAGAAGAAAAAGAATGAAGTTGATTAGAAAAATGACTATTATTTGTTCGCTTTGAATTGAATAAAAAAATCTTCCTTATATCTTTTCAAATGAAATTTTTCTTTTCTGCGATATATGTTGATAAAACACAGAGAATTAAACAATTCTGTTTTATTTACTATCAAGTTTGAAGAAATTTCATCAGAATGAATTTCATTTTAGTATGCATCGAAACAAAATTAGTTATTCATCGTGTTCCAAGGAATATCTTTGCTGTAAAAACCATTACATGTACATATAAAGGAGCAAATTGTGAAATGCAATGTTTGCGATTTGAGTACGCAAAGAAATTCGATAGTGGTGTTATTAGCCTCGTAGTTGCGTATGTAGTATTTAAAGGAATAATAAATGACGATGACTGAGCCCTGCTTTCAAAATTGTTTGCAGTATACTTTTTCACCATCGCGAATTTTCACGAAGTTTTCTGACGAAACTGTTTGCGTTTAAAAGAAAATCGAAACAAAAAAAACATTGTGACGTATTAATATATTGATGAAATCAACAAATTTCAGGGGCTATGGGGCGTATTTATCGATGATGATGATTCTGCACACAGCGTCCTGTGTCTGAAGATAAGAATTTCAAGAAATTTTTACGTTCACTAAAATCCGCGAATGAAAACAAACACAAAAATCAAAAAATAAATAAACAATGTATTTCCTTCAATTTAGAAACGTTAACATCTTCGTTACAAACTAATTTTTTTAAGTATTTCATTATTAAAAACTGATATAATGTATCAGAAAAAATTGGGTGTTTGTATATTTTAGTTGAGAAAATACTTCAACAAGGGTATATATTTTTTTCTTCCAAGCAAAGTTATCCAAATAACGAATCATCTAATTATTCTTATATTGTTTAATGAAGTTTTTGAAGAAACTTGTTGAAACGGTGTTATAATACTCTTTTAAATTAGTTTTTTCGGTTGCAATACGTACGAAAACTCCGATAATTCAATTGTCAATTAAAACTTATTTAAAAAATAAAATACAACGGTGTAAAACAAATTTATTTGAATGAAGAATTCGGTATTAGATTGCGATATTTGAAATTCTTACCTCAAGGAATATCAATTACAAAAGTAAAGTATGATGATCAGTTAATAATCTAACAATTGATTAAGAAAAAAACGCCTCGTATTCTGTAAACGGGAAAAATTTATTCATGCATCTGCATTTTTACGCCATCCTTATTGACTGTAATTAACTATTTAATATCGTCATTGCATTTCTCAATTTGCTGTACTAACCATAACGTTTTTTTCACTATTCGTACGCAGAATCTAAGTACACCTGATAAAACGTACTTGTACGTACTAAAAGATATCGTGAATAATTTCAGTATGAAATATTTTTTGTCCCTTTCAAGATATTATATGAAATTAACTCCTTAACTCTTGGCTAATTGAAAATCTCACAAAGGAAATCATTTGGGTGGCTTCAGAGTTGAAGGATTAACATAAATATTTTTGCAATACGAGGGCAAATATTTTGTACGTATAATTTTTTTTTTTTTTTTATCGTTTTGTTCTTCTTTTTTGTAATCCTTTCGTTTCACATGTTTATCAAGTGGACGAGGTCACGTCTCTTGCAGAAAAACGTTATCATTGCGTTAGCTAATAAGCGGATTTCTTGGAAATGACAAAGAAACAAGTTATGCTTACGCCAAGCATGATGGTCAATAACGAAGCGTCGCTAGTTTTAACACGATGGGAATATTTTTGTGGCGAGGGTCGTATTTAAGTAAAATTGATTTATAGTTTAAAACAAACACAAAATTTTGATGCTCACGTCAAAGTAACATGAATAAACGTAAATCAGATTGAGAAAAGAAGAAGAAATTCGAAGGAAAGAATTGATCGAATCTCGTAAGCCGCTAATTGAACATCAGACTCGATTTGAAACTTGACCTTCGTTGTAAAAATTTCCCTGCCGCATTGGGAATAACATTGGCATTAATTTTCCACGTATACTGATAAATAATGAATCAACAAATGTTTTGCAATATTGCAGGTTTCCAGACTTATGACGCCTTGACATCTCAGCTGTATTCGAGATGAATTACTGGACGAGCTTGGAGTTGGACTCCGAACTAGTCGATCCCCTAGGTGCAAACTTCGACGATACTTGTTTCGATCACCTTGTAGTTTTTATCGATTAATCGACGACTGTCCGAGCGCAGGAGAAATTTAGTCATACAAATGGATATCGGACTGTTGATTATCGAGATTATTCGAGAGATTAACGTACGCGAGAATCCTTGTCAAAATACACGCAACTAATCTACAAGTATCGGTTGCTCTTTTCTGTACCGTAGAGAAGAATTTTTCTGCTGGTTTAAAAAAGAAAAAAAAAAAATGAGACAACTTCGCCATCTCTTCTTACAGAATTTCATCTTTTCTATACTTACATTCTGTAAGAAAATAATATTATTCCCATTACTTGTGCGTATCGTCTGGCTTTAATCATAAATCACGATGTAAATACTTCATAATTAATGGGTAGTAATACCCTGAATGGAAATAATTTTCCAAGGACTGCTAATTATTCTACAAAAATGGTTTTCGCTCGTCTAATTTCGTTACATCGTTTCGTTGCAAAGTAAGAAAAAAAAACAAGAAAAACAGAATTCGCGTGCAATTAGGGCTTCAATTTTGCCATAGCTTGGCGTGCGAACAATTTATTATTCCTAAAAAAACAAAAACAAAAAAAGGAACGTATCATGACAAAACGAAATCCTGCCATCCTTTCTTATTTGCTGAAATGGAAAGTATTATTATCCCCCCCCCCCCCCGAGATTAGATATATTATCGATGCTCCATCGGCATCCGGCACTTCTTACTTAATTTATTATTAGTTTTAAAATTATTTATTCTACTCGCGTTACGGGTTGTGTTGAAAAAAAAAAAAAAAAAAAAAAGAATTTCAAATCAACTACATTCGTTCCAAGTTCTGCGATAATCACATATCCGTATCATTAACTGGCAATCTCACTGACATTAGCTACTTTACCCGAAACCGTGACAATATTTAAAGTTTTTTTTCCTCTATTTTTGGTGCTATGGAATTTTACATTCAACTCTATTTTCATCGAAACATGTGCGCTTTAGTTTTAATTTTTATATTTCTGATCTCATTTTTCCCCGCCACTCTTTTGCGATGAACTTTTTTATTATACCTTCAGTTTGTGACTGTTCCGTATTTTTCGTAGTTTTATTAATAATACGACTTACAATCAATTCGCTCTTCATTTGATTCCCTTGTTATTTATATTTCGCTGGTCTGAATACGGGTAATTAGTGAAAAGTAGTGCCTCCGATAAAGAAATTATGCCTCTTCAGAACGAATGTTCTACCAGTGATTATCATTTACGGTCGTTTTACACGACTAAAAGCAAATAAAATGACAATAATCTTTGAACAATCCAATTCAAGCTGACTCAATTCTTTGTTATAATGTAGAAAAAAATCTTTGTCTAGTTTGATTGTCTAGTAGTCACAGATAAATCAGTATTAGGTATAATTCCGAATTTGAGAAATGCCAGTTACTCCATCAATATAATTTTTATCTCAAGTACAGAAAATGTCTCGTTCATCGAAAATTTACTCAATTATTATGTGTAAAAACCATTTTTTTTTTTTTATTTTCAACGATACTAAGCAACAGTTTAAAGCACATATCGACAAACAACTCGAGTATTAGGAGTGTTTTTTTTTTTTTTTCTTTCTAGAATTTTTTCTTATTCGTATTTATGACAGTTTTTTTTTCTCTCTCTTCTTCCGCACAGAATCGCACTGCAATTTTTAACTCTTGGAGTCTCATTAGAACTAACGAAATTGGTGAGATTAAATCTCAAAGACGCCCAAAATAGATTTCGCAAAATTTTTCAACGATTCGTTATCGAGTCTTAGCACTAAAAACTTACGATCGCAATACTTGCTTCACGCGTTTAACACAAAAGGCGCACTTGCGATTCGACATAAATATTCTAATCTTTCTCAATTTACGTTTCAGCAATTTTTTGTGCACGTTAAAACGAATTTTCACCGGCGTGAATGTCTAGCTTGGAAGAATTTATGATGAGGTGAGAAATTTTTGACGAATGATCTCATTCCAATAGTCATCGTCGGACGTGCTCGAGGTGAACTGAAAATTTCTTTTCGACTGACAGTAATATAACGATAGCGGTAAATTTAACAAATAGATTATAGATTTCCTATTAGACGATGATTAACGTTGAAAGATTTTGTTTTAAACCGTTTGACGATTATATTTCGTTACAGTTTGAGAAGAAGAGTTTAATTTTAATAAGCAGAAAAGAAATGTACGATTAATCATAAGAGTTACATAAACAGGCAACTTTATTCCTAGATTGAAATGTTTTCAATTGGGTTATTTACATTCTCTATTAAATAATATGAAAATTACTCTACATTGACGATTGTGTTGCACCGAATTTGCATATAGTCAACTAGTTGCAATGCTGTTAGAATTAATAGTTTCTTGCACAAATGACACAGCTTCCTTCAGCGTAGTCGATCTTACAGTTGCGCCAATATATTCATATATATTTATACATATACCCGATACTGCGACGAATCCTTATTTAGATATCTAATTAGACGGAAATCTACCTTAAATAATTTCGACACGATGTTACGCTAACGTTTAAAACATTCTTGGGAAAAACTAGTTTTACCGATTCCACGCTCTAGTTTAAATATTTCACCCAATGTTGTTTGTATATTAGATTCTTTTCTTTTATATATATATATATCAGAATTGTGCAGAGTATTATGTCTGGTCTAATTAGTTTTCAAGTTTAGAAAAATCTTTTGAAAAATGAGTAATCTACTATCGCGAGTAAAGTGGTATTACGATAATACTTCTCATCGATCGTGTGTAAGTGATAAATGACTAGTAAGAAAAATATTTTTTCATCAATCGTTACCTAATAATTAGTAACAACGCGTATAATATTCTTACGTTCTAACAAAAATTTTTTTTTTTATCTTTGTTCCCCATAATTATCACGTACAGCTGCTGAAATAATTACACAGCTAGCGACGTGCAGCTAGTAATATAATTTATTGATAGTATTAGTCGAACAATTATTGTACAATTGGAAAATTGTTCATTATGCGTTTGACAGGAATTCCAATGATTGTATACCGAAAAGTATCTTCCTAATGGGCATTTCGTATAATATTTTATTGTTTCTTGTTTCTTTGAAACGAGTCCGTTCGATTTTTTTTTTTTTTTTTTTTCTCAACCTTATAAAATTAAATTCTTATGCCGACGAACTTTTTTTCTTTTAAATCTACATAGTTATTATATTTCATATATTAAACACTGAGGTACTGAGGACATTTGGAATAGTCGATAAGTAAATACGTGACTTTCTTGTAAACCTGATCCTAGATGTGATAAAATTATTCAGAGATAAATAGACATTTAACATTTATCAAAAAGAGGGATTAATTTATTATTTATATTTTACGTTACGTAGTTGCGTGTGTGTATACATATATATGTATATATGTCCATTTTATTTGAATACTTTGAATGCGATTCTTGGATCCCTGCGTTTATTAACCGTTACTTTGACTGTAAATATCCAACTTCGCATTACTATCTATTTTTTTTTTTCTTTTTTTTGATAATTATACCCAACAAGACACGAGATAGAAATCTAGAAAATTTGGCATTTAGAAGAAGAAATGCGAGAAATGTGATGAAACGGTAAATTCTGATTCCTCTTGAAACATATTTATTCTCCGCTTGTTATGATTTTCGTTTTCAACTGTACA
Organism: Neodiprion lecontei; assembly: GCF_021901455.1. Lineage (NCBI taxonomy): Eukaryota > Metazoa > Arthropoda > Insecta > Hymenoptera > Diprionidae > Neodiprion > Neodiprion lecontei. The sequence goes on from NC_060266.1 coordinate 4,622,895, forward strand.
TATGATAAAAATTAAAAATAACTCGTCGCTTCGGACACAGGGTGGATAATTTCAAGTGGGAGTTTGTGCGCTAAGGATTTATAAAAGGAAAAAAAAAAAAAATGAACAACAACAACAGCGCAAAATGTTCTTTCTATTCTATGATCTTATACGTGATAATAAAGTAGAAATTATTCAAATTGTGCAACGGGCAGATTAACAATTTTCTCAGAAACACCATCGAGTAGCATTTTTTCTTTTTTTTTTTTTTGTTCGTTCTCGTTAGTACTGATAAAAATATTCAAGTCAGGGAAAGTTCAATCTTTTTCAAGATCAGTTTTATGCCTATTCTTCAAATATATTATATATATACGTGATATTATAAGAGACAAGATATTTGTATAATGCAAATTTCACTTCGCCGGAAGTTCGTAGTACGTCAAGTTTTTCACAGAAATATATTAATCGTATACTGTGACGTAGAGTTTTTCACTTTTAGATATCCTTACGTAGAGAGAAGAACTGCGCAAGAATGAAGTTTATATTTTAACGATGAAAAATAATTTGTTCGGTATAAATTTTTCAAAATTTGTTTTTCCATCCGATCTTAATATTGTGATTCAAATTGCGTTAGTTGCCAAAGGTTTCGGTAAAACTTCGTCGATGTGAAGAATAAGAAATTTTAATAGCTGTCGTGTAGTATAATTCTTTGTTTTTTTTCACCGGAAATCTTATCCGTATAATTTTAATATTGTTGAGTATTTTTTTTTTTTTTTTTTTTTTTTTCTTCCCCTTTTCTAAAGTCGATATCTGGCATTGATAATAATTCGTGATTGTAAAATTAATCCTGTATTATTGTAGTAAAAGTGAGACTTTTTTTTTTTCAATGCCTCAAGCGTTAGTTTATTCGATTAAATTAGTTTTCATACGTACGTAAAATTGGATCTTTTATTTGCTGCTTGAAATTAAATCTTTATATATATATATACATACATATCTTAACCTTGTGCAAAGAAATACGGCTAATTAGCTTAATTATCATCCCAAGAATTATCTTTATTGCGATAAAACACTATTATTAATATATTATTTCAACTATGAAGTCAATATATATATTACAAAGTCTAGAATCACTTATTCCTAAAGACCCATAATATTCGGTCAATGTTATGGGTGTTTAAATTTATGGTCTAAGGCACCGTAAATGTACTGATAAACATACATTATTAATACATTATTTATCGCAGTTTTTAGAACGCTTGTCCGACTGCGGTATAAATTAATGATGTTAATTAAAAGTGTATAACATAACGTATAATATATAATAACGATTGTACATTACTAAGTACTATATATAATATATATACATATACATATAACGCATATGTCACAAAATACATTTTTTTACGCCGATATGTTAATCTTTGTAGCGTTGTATGGATAATAAGCGTGAATTTGTATTTGTCGCTTGAAAATTTATTCGGTTATAATACGTGTTGAATCGGTTGTCGGGATCTCTTCTTATTAATATCCACTTATGGATATTTAGAGCATTAGAAACATCTCCGGAAGATCGACAATATTGAATATTTTTTGTTATAATGAAAATTGCAAAAAAAAAAAAGAAAATCAACCGCAATAAAGACGATAAAAAATTTAATTCGAATAATAATAGTGCCCAAAAGTTATCAATAAATTGTTTAAACAAAACATTGTTTAGCAAATTTTCACGGAATGTTTATTTCTGTTGTGTGAAATGAATTCGCTGATTTTTCTGATGGCGTATGAATTTTTGAAGAATTTTCTCATTATTTTTACGTTTCCGGTGGTTTTGAAAATTTTTAATTTTGAAAAATAAAAGAAAAATCGAGAATTTTCGATACCAGAATTTCAAGGTGATGATAAATTTTTTTAAACATTCATGTGTATTTAGAAAAATCAACGAATTCATTTCACGAGACAAAAAAAAAAAAAAAACTACCTAAAAATTCGCTGAACAATGTTTTGTTTAAACAATTTATTGATTACTTCCAGGCATTATTATTATTTAAATTTAATTTTCGTATCGTTTTTGTCGAGGTTGATTTTCTATAGATTTTTATCTTGTCACAAATTATTCAATATTATCGATGATACTGACTTTTGGTTGAGAATATATAATCAGTACATCCTTACAAGAAAAGAAAGAAAAAGAAAAAAGAAAAAAACGTCAGTCCATCGAAAAGGAACTTCCGATACTTTGTCTTCTAATCAATGAGCTTTGAGGACAAAAATGATATATGACAAGGGTTTAAAAGTGCAACTGATGTTCATCGAGTTGAATTTAAGTCGATAGAAGAAGAAAGTCATAATTAATTATGCTGTTGTAGCTGATATTTATGACGTTTTAAAAAACAAACTTAATTATTTATATGATATTTGTGTTCCTATAACTTTTTAATTGGATATTGAATTGAAGTAAAAAGAAAAAAAAAAAAAAAAATGACCCGAAAGTTACTTAAATCATGGGATTGCTGTTGGTCGATAATATTCGTTAATAGACACTGTAATTACAGGATGATTAACGCATTAACATATTTTTTAACAACTTTTAATTGGTGACAATTTGTGCCTGATATTTAAAAAAAAATTTCACTCACAACATCTCTACTTCATGGAAAGAAAATCTTCGATTTAAGTCCTTAGGAAATATTGTTAAATACAGATGAGTAGAAAAATGTTTTCAACTCGACGTAAATTTGAAAAGTACCAGCGCTATTTGCCTATCGCAAATAATTGTAATTTATTACGGTTCAAATAATAGTTTTTTTTTTTTTTTTTGTTCTCGTCACCATTCGCATATGCCATTGCCACTTGCATATTGCAAATGAATTGCTTGTATATATTAACCGCGAGTAAACCAATTGGCTAACAATCATTCCAGAAAAATTTCGCGATAACGATTGATTGTTTTCACAATGGCTATTGTAATTGCAATCAAGTGAAGGGAAAAGTTCCAGCGGCGATTAAGGAAGGCGTGGATATCAAGGAAAAAATAATAACGAACAAAAAATATTTATAATGATAAAAGAGAGTGTGGAGAATTATACATTGTTAATACACTTCGCGTAAATCGTACGTTAAAACAAAGAATCTCAACTTTCAACGATCTGCACTGCATTTTAAACAGCGTGAATTCCTATCGACCGCACGTTCGGTTGTATGCTGAAATTTAACGCGCATGCGCGAAAATTCTAGAGCGATTGTTTGCCAGAGTGGCCAACCGTCATAAATGTAACCCGAAAAATTTTGAGAGTTGCCGGTATCGAGTGTCAAGTGTAAAAATTTTTAAGGTTATATTCGCGACGGTTGGCCAACCTGGCAAACAGATGCTAATGGATCTTGGCGCGTGCGCGTTGAATTTCAGCAGACAACCGAACGTGCGGTCGTTAGAAAATCACTCTGTATGCCCTCATTCATTCGTACGCAAAGGTGTAACACGGTATTGAATTAGATTGAAGAAAAAAAAGAAAAGAACCGAGTAATTTGGCAAAAAAGTTTTATCCACGATTTGGTGGGATTTTTAATCATGAATAAGGCTTGTTCAGGAATGGAAGAAATATTTCGTAACGACATCTAAGAAAATAATAAAAGTAAAATATTAATAAATAAATCGATTTATGAGAAATAGATGATGAAATATTACGTTGAAATTTATCTCGATTCACGTTAATCGTAAATTGATCCACTCAATATTATTGCTTCCATGACACTTCTGACTAATTTCGAATATAGATTAATGGTATGAATATATATATATAAATATGTGTTTTTTTTTTGGATTTAATATTTCGCAGTATCGGTTCTGCACGGGTGGTTATAAAAAGTTGCGGAAATTTTGCACAAGGTACGAATATGTTTACGACAGAGATGGCGGATGATCGATGACGGTCGGTACACATTTATCATGGTAAGCCGATACATTGACATAGGTATAATACACGAACGCAATTTCTCTAATGCTTCGATTGCAAAGCCGGGTTATGCAACGTTGTTGTAGAGCTAACATATTTTTTTTCATCACCATATGTAAAAACTGGCGCGTGTACGTATGTATATTATATAAATGCGATCACATTCTGCTGATGAGACGTAAGAAACTTTTTTCCTGCTTTTTACACATCCGTAATTAATCTCAGACATTACACTTCTTGGAAAAATGATCTTGTAAAGTAAATAACATTTTTCACGATTAACGAAACATTTCTTTTTTTTTTTTTGTTTGGAACACTGATTACCAATCTGAAAACAACATTATTGAAATACCTAAAATCGTAGAATCGAAAAGGATGTCCTATATTTCAGAAATAAGAGAAGTTTTGCTAACAGTTTTTTTTTTTTAACGATTTACTTCTGGTTTTTTTAAAACTAGAATTTTTGGATATGTTAAACCTTTAAAGAAGATGAATTTTATGTTAATATATATATATATATATTTTGTTGTTTGTGAAACTTTGTTCACAATGAATTGACAAAGATTTTCAAATAACTTCAGAATGGTTTTGAATGGATTTTTTTACTCTCCGATGAAATTAATTTTTTTGAACCCGTTTGACGAAGTTCCTCGAAACATTGATCTGTGTTTTTAGTAAACTGAAAAGTGTTTAACAATTTCCTAAGAAACTTGAAGTAAAATCAGATTTTTTATTTACACACTGAGAGAAATTTTTAGTTCGCGTACCTCGTTTTTCGCAACTCCGACAATATTCAAACAGTTTTTTTTTTTAACGATACCCGTTTTACCCATTTTTTCTAGTTACTCTAACAAATGAAATTTTTCTCAATGCACACACTTCCGTGACAGCTTTATTTATTTTTTTTACCTAGGACGAGAATTTAATTTCTGTCGTGCTGGTGTATTGACTCAATGAACGGTCATTCAATTTCGGAACGTTTATGTGATTCAATTATACCACCAGTTATATAGGCTGTTAAGTAGGTAGGTCCTTGTCCAATACCAAAGTCGAACGTCTGTCTAACAAATCATAATCTGTCTAACAATTGTAACGTTGACAAGAATTACACTCAATGTCTAAGTAATATCGTATTAGGTTGAATCTTTGTTTTCTCTGTCGGACTTGGTTCAAATTCGATGTGAGAAAAATCACTGATTTTCGCGATTTTCTTTTTTCATGGTTAGGCTATCCTAATCGGTCTGGGTTTTTTTTTAATAAATTAAAGCAGCGATGAAGAATACAAAATGATTTTTGTTGTGGTGATTTTTTAGTTGTTTTATTATGGTTATTGATTATCAAAAATGTTGTAAAAAAAAAAAACGAGTCCTCATCGGTGTTCACTTTTCCGGGCTCAATTTTGATCTGAAACAAAAATTTCAAAAAGATTATCAATCTGTAGGAAAGCCGCTATCGTCCTGTGGAAGCTTTGTTTTTTTTCTTTCTTTTCAAACTTCCTATTTTTTTCTCGAAAAACTGTCGAAAAAAAGGCCAAATTCATTACTTTTTGTTCAAATCGCCGCCATTTTGTCAAAAAGAATTAAAAAAAAAAAAAAAAACTCCATAGGACGATAGCGGCTTTCTTACAGATTAATAATCTTTTTAAAATTTTTGTTTCAGGTCAAAATTGAGCCCGGAAAAGTGGACACCGATTGAAGACTCTTTTTTTTTACAACATTTTTGATAATCAATAACCATAATAAAAAGCTAAAAAATTACCGCAACAAAAATCATTTTGTATTCTTCATCGCTGCTTTAATTTATTAAAAAAAAACCCAGACCGATTAGGATATCCTAACGATGAAAAAAAAAATCGCGAAAATCAGTGATTTTTCGGGCGGTCACACTGAGATGATCCCTTAAACGAGTGACTAACCGATGAAATCAACTTCCGTTTTACCGTTTTTTCACAGTCCAAATCGCTTCGCGGTATTATCCTTATCTCTCACTAATGTGTCGATGTTTTGAATCGTAATCGTTAAAACGGCTACCTTAACCCAATTTCGTTAATTTTTTTTTCTTCGTTTTTACATTCGTTCTTAGAAATTTTTTTTATCTAAAATTTTTCAGACCGGAATCGAACGACTTGGCTATCTATAGTTAGTCATTGTCGCAAGGAGGTTGGTTGGACAAGTATAGATATTTTTTTTTATGCTTACTTATAATTTTATTTCGATGCAGTCGTACATTGAGTATTTATTTATCGTATTATTATATTCGCAAGCTTGTTCGAAGAACTCTTTGAAAATTATTGAAAACCTTGCAGACTCGTTTATTTTCACAATAAGATGGCTGATTATATCCACAAGACTATTTTTTTTTTTTTTTTTTCATCTAAATTTACTTGGACAGATTTTTTTTTTCCATCAGTAAATTTAACAACTTTTGTTGTTGATCAGAATCAATGTCGTTGTGACGTTACAAAAATAAATATTTAACGATGCTAAAATAGAATAAATTTGTAGGAAATATATGTGAAAGTATTTCTTTTTTTTTTTCAAGGTGTTATTCGAAAATTTTGTGGCAAATACTGAAAGAAAAAAAAAAAAAATTGTAAAACCTGGAGGAAGTAGGAAAATATTTATAGGTCGTTACCAATTGTTGTAATATTTTTTTATTCATTTTTGTGTGTACATCTCACGGACTTATTACATATAAGGCATTCTGTACGAAACCGACCAATCGGTGATCCCGATGATTTTTGATTTTGTTGAAATTTAACAAAAAATTTTTGCATCTACTCAAAGCAGTCTTTTGGAATTTTTTTTAGACTTTTGTCTCAACCCGTCCGAACAATAAATTTTTCAAAATTTCACAAAAGCTCGCACAATTTTTTGAAAAATGTTCATCGAAATTCATTTCTGTATGTTTTTTTTTTTTTTCAAAACCTGGAGCATTTAGACTTTTTTCTTTTTTTGTTGAAAAAATTCAACACTTTTCAGGAGACATTTTTACAAGTACTTACCGAAAAATTCGTAGATCGTGATTTGTTTCCTCGTTAAATTAATAACGTCAAGTGATTTGTTTCCAAATTATTCTTTTTCATTTTATTGAAACGTTTGTACACATTAAAATTTTTTTTTAAGAGTTTTTACAAATTATCAACGTTATTATAATTCTGCAAGATACTTCTCGCATGGTTTCCGTTGTGAAAAATTGAAGGAACTTTAATCTTTTTCTATCACAATCAGCTTGCCAATTGCGTGGAATATTTACCGTTATCATTTTAACTTATTAGCTCGTATAACGCGATGCGAAAATAGACGATTATAATTTATGTAACACGGATCATCCAAAATATTTTCATTATCAGGAACAATTTTGTTCGTCGGGTTGATAAACCCACGGAATTATAATCGCTCCAATACAGAGACGAATTATTGAAGACCTGGATTTTTTTCATAAAAACTTGTTCAATTCGATACAAATATTATAAGAATATTGAATACTGAACATTGAATAAGACTTAATCGTTAATTTTTAAAAGAATTATGAATTTAGGTAATGTTAAAGTTTGCGACGAAATTGACGAGTGAAGAAAAATTCTACGCATACGTAATAAAAATTCATATTTGATTTTTAAAGCGATCCAGACGCGTAATAAAGTTCTTAAAAAAAAAAAAAAATTACACGCTCATCGTATTTATCGTGTTTTTATTTTCTTTCATCTCTTTTACTTACAAGCATTTAATTTTTTTTTTTTTAATCAGTTTAAACGATCGCATGACGATACATATGACACATTTTCGTCTACGTCTGTTTCGCAAGATAATTATATAAAATTTGAAGAAAAGTTTAATTTCCCAATAAATATCTATCATTTATCATGAAGAATATTTTTTTAACGATACCCGCTTTACTCAATTTTTCCAGTTACTCTAACAAATGAAATTTTTCTCAGTGTAGGTAATTATTACGGTCAGTTGAATTAATTGTCATCAAGTCTTCTTTATCAAGTTTCACGATTTTCGCCAAACGGATTCGTTGCCGCTGAATAATTTTCCCCCGCAGTTGTGCGGATAGTTGGTTATAAGCCCCCATATCCTTGGTTCGTGTTGGCAACGATGGTAGATATTTTATTACTGCGATGCCGTTCCCCCGCGACAAATGTCCGTATCTAATCAGGGAAGGTCAAAGGTTGATAATGCCGGAGAATAAAATATTTTGCGTACAAGGTATCCGTTGGAGAATCGCATTGGCTTTTATTCCTTTATCATTTTCAGCCGGATGACGTGGCTCTCTCAGATTTATTCAACGTTTTCAAACTTTTTGTGTTACGTCCATGATTTCGCGAATAATTCATGTCAGTTGATTAGGTTCAGCGAAAAAAGATCTTTTGCACTCGATAAATTTGCTCTTTTCGTCCCTGTTTTCACTTTCTTTCAACGTCGTGGAAGATGAAAATAAATTAATAAAAAATCATTACACGACAAGCTTTTAACGTCCGCATAAAATATCGAGTGTTGGAAAATAAGTTCCGGTTCGGTGATTCGGAGCCTTGTAATTCGAGCTTTTTATTGTGCACCGTTTGTTGAATTGAATTTCCGAAAGAAAACAAGTACCAAAAGAGTGAAAAAAAAAATAACCATCAGAGAAATGGTTATTTTTTTCAGAAGCAGAATTAAAGAAATCGAGCCACGGTTCCACAGCAAGGCTGGAAAAATTTTTAAACGGAGAGTTGCGATTTTTCCGCAGTCAATAAACCGTGTAAAACTTTTTATTTCACTCTGAAATTACTGCTAGATAATTTCTCGGTTGGAATTGAATTTTAACCGGTATTGACGAACGAATTCCGATCCAATCGAATCATGATTTTCACTAATTATCGAATCTAATCGAATGAAAATTCCTGACCAATTACGCCCAATTAATTGTCGGGGATGTTTCGTGATTAAAATATCTCGTAACAGACATTCTCTGTGATTGTAAAATACGGATATTTTCAAAAATTTTCAAACATTTTCCCACGCATTTTTTTTATAAAAACAGTACCGACCACTGAGAAATAATTTCTTGTGACTTATAGTTGCTAGAAAATTATCGTAAGATGAATATCGTCGTAATATTGTTGTAATTCAAACACTGTTGAAAGTATATTTTATTGCGACGATGTCAATACTATATTTTCTATTTTATTACAAAGTTAAATCTATCAGTAAAGCATGTTTTTCCAGCCAATCAGCAAAGGTCTCGATATCGAATCAACATCGCAAAGCAAAAGAATTACCAGAAACTTCCAGTCACAGTTTTGAAACTGATTTTCACTTTGCATCCAGAGCTGTGATATTTTTCGATTACGATGAAAAATGAAGATACGTGGAAATTTTTTCCTCGATAAATTTGTTCGAACAATTTTACGAGAAACGAGAGTAAGACACCTTTGTTCATGCCGCTGCACGAACTCGACGCCTATGGACAAATCAGCCAACGACAAATTACAATAAAGTATAATAAGGGCTGTGTATCAGTGGGAGGAAGAACGCGGAGAGAGGCGTTGAACACGATGTTCAGGGAGGGAGATCGAAAGCCGGAATGGACACGGCGACAAAGAAGGGTTAACGTTTGGCGAAGGTATACTTAATTTGACGGTTAAATTGCCTCGGAGTTAAATCTCGACGGGAAACACCGACTCTCTTCACTTCGTTCCACCGCCGATGGATGCAATAAACAATTTTATTCTTTTTCACCTTTACTTTCTACAGGGACAAACAACAGTTACCCCAAATTGCCCGAACAACGTCTGACCCGCGCGATTTCTAATTTTTTTAAACAAAAAAACAAAAAAAAAAAGGGGGGAAACCGAACTCAGTTGAACCGCAAACAAGAATTGTTCGAGTAATTTAAAAATCCCACGCATCAAGCATATGTGAAAAAATTTTCTTTACAAAAATGTGAATGTTTTCTTTTTTCTTGTTTTTTTGTTTGAAAAAGAAAGAAAGAAAAAAAAACCCAACAACAACGAACATTACGTTGAATCAAATTACAAGAATCAAAGTAACGTATAAACATGGGGTTAAAGTTATTATAACAGCTCGATGCTATTGCCTTCGGATATTCCAGTAGATAGTATAAAGTCCCTCATAAGTCACCTTATATCTCGGTTCATTCAACCTCTTACATATAAAGTACACCTACTTACATACGTTAAGTTATATGTGTATATATATATATATAATTATATATATATACACACATATATATATATATATATGCGCGTGTGTGTGTGTGTGTGTGTGTGTGTGTGTGTGTGTGTGTGTGTGTGTGTGTGTGTGTGTGTGTAGATATATATACATAGCTGCGATTTATTGGCGAAGAAATCACGATCGGTGGAGTTGAAAAAAAAAAAAGAAAAAGAAAAAAATAAGAATCCAAGGACTCGTACGAAATGCACTTTATTTGCACCCGATGATCGCGGACTCTGGTACAACAATGTACAGTTTGTTGATCATCACGTTTCTCTCTCTCTCTCTCTCTGTATTCTATTTTTTTTTGACCTCTTCCCGGTTTTTAAAGACCTGTCGTCATCAAATTTACTCGAATACGGTTGAAGCTGACGATACACGAACATTATCAGTTTCATTTTACGCATCTCAATTCTGTATTATAATTTATCTGCACATGTCTCGCATTATATTTGTTTTCACAGCCGTACGTCGCTTTTTAAAAATTCTTACATCGACATTATGTTTCGTTATTTTGGTTTCATTGGAAAACGAAAATTTTTCTCACAGAATTCAAATCTCGTTGATATTTCTTTCGGTTTCTCAATTCGACACGTATTTTTTTTTTCTTTTTATTCCATTCCATCTTTTGCCTTCTTCGGTGCGATCTCGGAATTTTTATCAGTTTTTTAACAGAATTAGCGTGGACGAGTAAGTGTCGAGAAACTTGACATATATTTAACGAATACTTAAACGGGGTGAATATAATTTATCACGAAATTGATTTACGACAAGTTGTAAAAAATTTTAAACCCCCGTTAAGTTTGGAAACATTTCAATTGAATTGATATACAAAGCAATAAACGCGTTCAATTTATCAATGACGAGAAATTTTTTTCAATTTTTTCAAATTTTTCAATTTCAAAAAAATTTTCGAAATTAGATAGACGCATGTATATTATAGCAAACAACAAACAGATGGTCGCTGTACGAAGATCTTCATGTTTATCTTAAGTCGTCGTTCAAACAATGACTGTAGTTTCGAATGTTGGACGCGATGAGACATTTTGCTCCCCCCTCCGCCCCTCTGGGGGAAGTGATTCAGCGTCGAATATGCGTCATGGGTAATTGTCGAAATTTGCCCTGTGAGTCTTGGGATGATAAATATAATAGATAGCGGTTAGTAGGGTGAAAATTTGGCAGAAAATTTACACTTTGTATTAATTTTATAACGAGATTATGATCGCTGATTTATTATTTCTCGAAATTATTATACGATCGTTTCAAATTGATTCAAAATTGTTAAAAATCTAGTTAATTCGTTAGTTTTATGTATATTTTTATTATCTTGGTATCGTTGAATAATTTATTCCACAATATTGAACCGTTGTTGATTTTAACCAGCTTATAGTAATATTAAATTGATTTATTGATCGAATAACTAATACATTAAATTTACTATCGAAGATACCAAAAATCCGCTTCAGTGATTTCGTAGCAAGATAATTTGTACGGAAAAAATTTACAATCGAAGAGAGATATCGAACAAATTCGGTGAATTTTCTTTGCCACTTCGAAAAAAATTTATCGGTATTATTAAACTTTTGTTAATAAATTTGACTGTCCCAAATTTTTATATTTCCAAAACAAATCTTCGTAGCTTACGAGTGTGCTAATTTGATATGTGCGAGTTTCTCGTAATAAGATTATTAAAAAGTACCGGTTTTTCTAAAATGGATTACAAAGAAGAAAAGAAAAATAACAAACACATATTTTACCCAAACTTATGATCAACGAAGTGAAGTTTTCAGGTCTATTGAACAAAGTGTTTACCACGGATTGTGGCAACAAACTTATTATTGTTTGTTCTCCACATGACAGATTGTATACACGCAAACTGTCTGATCTGATATTTCAATATCGCTGTCGTATCGGTTGGAGAATTTGGTGACAAAGTTCATGCAACGCGTGGTCGGTCATTCTTGAAAATCACTTCGACTCATCTTTTTCGAATCGATCATTTTTATTTATCTTTTTTTTTTTCATTTTTATCATATTCTCGTACAGAGAAGAAAGAAACGATTAATTTTGTGAGTTCCAATCGCTATTGATCACGTAATTTTTAACAATTCTTGAAATCAAGTAAACAGCAAACTCGAAATTGCTGAAGCGGCAAAAAAATTTGAAGACTAACGATGTAATCGCTTGAATAAAATATGGGAACCTTGAATTTCTGTTTTTTACTTCCAAGGAAATTTGCTAACTTCCGCAACTACGGTGAGAAAAGTTTCATTTGTTACGGTAACTAGAAAAATTGAGTAAAACGGGTATCGTTAAAAAAGCTGTTTGAATATTGTTGGGAATACGAAAAACAAGGTACGCGTAAACATTTTGCGCTGTCGTCGTTCCTTTTTTGGTTATTGCAACGCAAAATCAGTTTCTGAGGTTTGCTCTACTTTTTTAATTAAACAAGGCTTCAACGTCAATTTATTATTGCACGAGCTTCAAATTTTCGCAACGGTTGCAAGAAAATATAGCAACAGCGATCGTAATGAGAAAGAACAGTAACGGATACCAGACTTTCCGTTAACGGCTAGAAAACTAATTTTCATTTTCTACCTGGAACTATATTTTTGGATTGTGATAAAAAATGAAAATCGTTAAGGGCTGACCGGTAAACGGAAATAAAAATTTCTCTCAGTGTAGTTATTTTCCTCATCGAAACGCTCGTGTCTAATGCGCTTATTATAAATGTGTAATATTTCCATGCGCTAAATTACGAATGGTTCTGACATCACGTTATCTCACAATGCCCTTAATATACATTCGTGAATTTCCACGCGTCATGTTTTTATACTTATTCTCACTTTGCTTTTATTATTACGTCAATTTTTGTTCGATCTTAATTTTTTTTTCCCACATTCTCAATATTTTGTGCCATCTTTTGTGGGATTATTATTACAATAATTGTTACAATAACATCTCAAGTTTACTTTACAACAAATCGTGTCAAATTGGCGTGAATTCGTCTTGCATAAAATAAACTCCGACTATTTGTGTAGGGTTATAATTACTTTGCTTGATTTAACTGTAAGTCAAATTTTCACAGACTCAAGTATGGACTTGAAACTTATAGATTCGGAGTGCACGAAAATTTAAATTAAACTGTTATGACTCTATGTAATTTTCTGTAAAATTCGACTGCGCTACTGTGCATAATAAATCCAAGCGCATTGTATCGGTCAGTCGAAATTCGATTAGTTTTCGATGAAATTACTGCAAGGATTGCGTTGAGGATTACCGAAAAGTAATACAGGTGGAGTTGATCGTCGGTGTCACGTGACCGATTTAACAGTATTTACAAAAATCGCTACGATTTTTTAACAAAGCTTTGAATCGATTCGAAATTTTTCGTAAAATGATCGTGCTATTGTCAAAAAGTTTGCTTCGCTCGGCCAGGGCTAAATAAATGTTGTAAGAATTTTTTATTTATTTATTCCGTTGCGAGGCGGGCTGTATTTGAGGTTATACTTCGCAAATTATTCAATCATTAATTGACATGATAATCTATCGTTCCCAGCTCACCCGTAGAGCTTACTTTTGAATGTCGAAAAAATCGTATCACAAAAAATATCAAATAAAATCTAGGATACACAAAAAAAAAGAAAAAGGAGCGGATTCTCGTAGATACGGTAATCAAATCGGTCACGTGACCCCGTTTTCAAAACTACTTTAGGGGTATTATCTATACTTGATTCCGACGTAGACCGTCATATTTCCAAATATCTAATCCACAGATCTTAAATGCGATAGAGGATAGAGGGCATAAAGGCTTAATTTGAAGTGCATTTCTGAACGAAAATGTGTAAAAAAAATTCTGCTTTCACGCCGTTTCCATAATTTTATGAAGACGTGAAAAACTACGAAAATGTGTTAATCTTTCATCGAGATTTCGTAGTTTCCTCGTCATTTCTTCATTATCACCTGAAGCCGGAAATTTTTTTTGGATATTTTTGTTTAAAATTGTATATAGAATGATATGAAATTTTTTTACATCATTTCAATAATTTTCTAAAAACGTGAAAATCACCAAATCCCGTTAATCAACTATCACGATTTCGTAGTTTTCACGCCATTTCTTTATTTTCTCTCTATTTTTCTTCTCTATTCTTTACTCTATTTTCAGGAGTCATTCATTGTTTTTTTTTTTTTTAAAGAAAATGAAAACGCTGAGTAATTTGACTCCGAGGGTTTTATCGTTCGTAGTTTCAATAACGTTTTAGAATTTTATCGTTGAAATTAATAACAAAATGGCGACATGAAGCATACAAGTAGCGAACGATCACGTTTTCAATCCGGTGTCGCAGATTCCTCGGTCAATTTTTATCCGATCGATTTGAAATGTTGGCGCAAACTTTAAACCTTGTTTTATCGACTCGAGTTCGTGGCTAGATTTTTGAATTTCAATCCCAACATATTTTGTAACAATTTTCTTGTCACAATCGTAAACATTTGAAATATATATATATATATATTTTTTTTTTTCTCAAAATTTGGATTATACGAGTTAGAACCCGAAAAAATGTCTCATCAACTCGAAACAAATTTTCCCATCTGTTACAAGTTGAAAAAGCTCTCGAGTTCGGATTTGCTCGCTTGCTAATTATACGCGCCGTGCCGTCGTTTTGTTGTTAATTTATCAATGAAAAAAAATTCCAAAAACATTCTCGAAACTATAAACAATAAAGCCCTCAATCCTCATATTACTCAGTGTTTTAATTTTCTTTAAAAAAAAAAGAAAAAAAAAAAAAAAGAAAAGAAAGTAATTATAAAAATGAAAAAGTGTTAAAAAAATAAACTCCCAACAACGGCGAGACACAAACAGAGGGAAACATTATGCGCGGTTTTTAAAATCGGCGTTATCATCGCACTCGGGGGTATTTCTTACTTTCTGCTTCTCGGCCGCGTCTTTACAAACGATAAACAAATTCTATCGGCGGCCGTAAAGTCAAGTCTCTCTCCTCTCTCTCTCTCGTCTCTCGTCTCTCTCGTCTCTCTACGGGCGTTTTTGACGGGGTGGGGACGACGGCTACAAAAGCACTCAGACCGAGCAAAGCTGCTTGCTGTGTAGTACGAGGATACTCACTAAGTGTGTTACGGTCTCTTTTTCAAGTCATGGCCCATCCACCGAGGTTGACCCTCGCGGGCCTGCTCCTGGGATTTCTCCTCTTCGTCGCGCCCTCCGGAGCCAGTGAGTTGAAATAAGAAATTATTTGAAAAACCGTCATTATTTGAAAAAAATCGCCTAGGAATATTCCACACAGATTCATTTTCCACACACTTCTGCCCCGGTCGTGGAAAAAAAGAAATACACTCTTGGATTTACTGCGCAAAGTTTGGAAAAATTTGGGACCGGTGTAGTTTTTTTTTTTTTTTGTTTTTTTTTTTTCAAGCTACGGTTACTTCGGAAATGATAACCGAAGCTACTGGATCGATGGTTAAAAAATTGTAAATACGACGGTAATTTTTTTGGTTTTTTTTTCGCTACACGCTTTGACCATTTTTTTTTTTTTTTTTTTTTTATCTGACCAGCTCAAGACACGAAGGGGAATTTCGACGAAGTGATCGAGTGATGATAAAATTTAATGTAGTGCGATAGTGAATTAAGTTAGGTATTCTTAATGGGGTGTACTTGGAGAGGTATTGTTTTTTTTTTTTTTGGTCAATGTACGGTTTTGATTTGCTGTTTTTACTTTTTTTTTCCGTAATCGAAAAATACGGTTCTGGATAAAAAAAATGGTTATCGTTGCTGTATTTTTACTTGCAATCATTGCGATAGTTTGATGTTGGTGCAGCAGTAAATTGACGTTGTTGTTTCGTTGGATTGGAAACAAAAAAAAAAAAAAGAAAAAAAATGAAATGCATCACCGAATCAGAAACGAACAGATTTAATGTTAAATAGTTAACTTGTACGAATTTATCTTGCGTTCTCAAAAATATCGTCCTACTAAAATTTTCCACTGTATATATATACTGTTGACGAATCAAGTTTTTTCTCACTCGTGAATTATCGGTAGAAAAAATAAAAAATAAAAAAAAAAAGAAAAATCGTTCTTGCGACGGAAAACTGCGGCAATATTTCGAATACATCAGAATATGATGAATTAATGTTCTCACTACAGAATTTTATGTTACATCCACCGTACCAATTTTGTACAAGAAATTTTCACGAAGTCGCTTGAATATAAAAGCTTCTATTACTAGACTAGATTTGCGTCGCGAATCTCATGAGTCCTGACTCTTTTCATACTTTGCTGTGAAAACATTTGGACGTTTTTTTTCTCTTTTAGACTGCTTGAGGTTAAGCTTCTTCAGTAAAACGAAACTACAAGTACCGCGAAGCCTTCTCATAGTCATCTGAAAGCTTGCGAGTATTAAGGTTGCATTTCAGTTTCGCTTAGTTAGTTTAAAGTGGAAGTAACTATCGCCACTTCTCTCTAATCGTATAATATATTGTTTCATCCTCGGTTAGGAGAAATGACGCACGAGATATTAACGTGAATGGTATGAAAAAAAAATTTTATACCCCCTCAAAAAAAGAGATTTTTTTTTTTCTTTATTAATTTTGCCGAAACTCTTTTATCCAGCCAATTATAACTCGAGGCGTATATATTTCTACGGGAATAAAAAATTCTCATGTACAGGGTACGTGGTAAATAATATTATATATATATATATATAGTCAACAGTTTCTTCCACCGTTGAGAAAATTCGGCTTTTAAACCTCACAGAAATTTCATCACCGACTTCGGGCGTTTCTCTATTTACCCTTCAGTTTATACATTTTTATAAATGTTGAAGATCCCTGTCGTAACGAAAGCGTAAAAGTTAGCAGGATTCAGTTTAACGAATTCACGATTTTTCGTACAACAATATCCAATGTAAAATCTTGATTTTGGTTTTTTTTTTTTTTTTTTTTTTTTTCTCCAGCCATTCTCTCGAGTTGTATCAAATAATTGTCAAGTATGCGAAATATGGGGCAAAATTTTTAAAATTCGTTCAGTAGAGTTATTCTCAAATTGCGAGAAAAATGACGATTTTGAAGAGAGGGAACAAAAAAAAACAAAAAAAAAAGTTTTCGTCCAAATTGTCTTTCTTTACTCAAAATAAATGCATATTGAGTAAATGTTGTTATTTTGAAGTGAGCGGGTTTGAATAAAGCTCGTTTTATACTTTTTCACCGATCCATTGAACGATGATTGACGAATCTTGAATGACCGTGACTCCGGCGTGATTAAGTGCACTGTAAACGTACCGATTTGCACCGTATTAAGCGCATTCTGCGAATTGCGTTTCAAATTGCTTTAAGGGGATTGATAAGAGGCCGCCAATCGTTCGTTAATACGTTACATACACACGGTTTTGCACGGAGAGAGGTTCATATATGCGAAGTTTCGAAGTGTTCAATTCGTTCTAGAAACTACGACGGTATTATTATTACAATCAGCAACGCGCCGCTTTAATACGGTGGGAAGTTCAAAGATGATGACATTACTCGCAGCGTACATGCGTAGTTTAACAGATCACCTCCAGCTACATCGGGGTCGCCTATGACATAAAGAGAGCCGAATGATTGGTCACTCCGATCCCCTCTGCAGGGTTCGACCGGACATTCGGTGAATTGATACTCTGCTTCTACCTTATACACGATCTGGACGCAAATATGTCTCTGACTTGTCAATTTTTCTACGATACTGTTTTACTCAATTTTTCTAGTTACTTTAACAATTGAAATTTTTCTCAGTGTAAGAATGAGAAAAAATAATCGATTATTTTTCACACACGATTGATCCACCGAATCGATTATTTTTACTCACAGTTTGAGTAAAAAAAAAGTGTTTGATTGAAATATCAATTATTACCAAGTAACTATTTCATATAATTGGTAAAAGATAAATGAACATTTTCAATGAAAGTGTAAATTATCAAAATACTTTTGGCTTCGAATGTACAGTTTCAAAAAAATACGAAATAATCGATTGATCGATTAATTTTTACCAATTCAATCGAGTCGTGTTTAATTATTTTTTTTTAACTGGAACTGGACTATTTTAAAAATTTTTTGCTCACCATGAGAGAAAAGTTACACGTGATTCAGGGTAGAAGATTTAAATTGGCTAAATTTTTAACTGTCGACTCGAAATTGGGTACAGCAAAAGTTTATTGCTTTCCATTCAATCGTATTGAATAATACAAAAGAGTTTCGTTTGTTTTGCATAATTCAGAAATCGTCATATACACATTAGAAAAACGAAAGGAGGAGAATAAAAATATAGTATAAAGGTTTTAATTATCTCGTTTTACAAGTACAAAGACTTTTTATTCTACATTATTCTGATAATTTATATTTATGAAAAAATGTCGCCTTTTCTGTCACTTTTCCTTTCTTTTCCCACGCATTCTTTTCTCAATTGTGTCATTAATTTGAGCGATTTTTTTTTTATCACTTCTTCTACAAAAGTACGGAATTCTATAATCAGTTTTTTTTTTTTTATATCAGAACCTTCGAAAACGGAAAACATATTTAAACTATCATCAGTCCTTAAAGAAAATTGATGCGATATTCTTCCACGACTCTGTAATTAAATGTATCGAGAATTTTTAGGTGTAGAAAAATTTTCAGCCGTGAAAAAAATCCAGCTTACTTAGTTATGTAGCGTTAATATTTGCTTGTGCTAGATTTCTTTTTGTACTTTGCTGCATAAAATGTTGTGACGATTTAATGTTGCTGGAAGAATGAATTTAAGTTAATTCAGGCCTCGTGTTATTTAACTGACAAAAATTTAGTGAACTAAAGAAAACGGATTCGGTGACCGAATAATTATTTGTAATCACATTTTCTTGCTAATTCAGCAATATTTATATCGTTAGGTATTATACAGTGGCATGTAAATAATTCGATATAATTCCTACCGCGCAATCCGTTGTCGAACAACGAATGTGTTTCTAAAAACTCTTTGTCACAGCCTCGGACAAAGGACGGGAATGTGTACGATCTGAGAAATTGATACTGCCAGTTTACAGTAGTTGGTAATTCAATTGTTAGTTTTACCAATTGTTTAATTAAGCCATTGAAATCCTATCTGGGATATAAACGTTGTTTCACGGTTGAATAACTCGAAATTTACTTCTGAAATTTTCGTGCGAAAAAAATATGCATTCTATTCTATAGTTATTCTGGTCAATGTCGGTTTGTACTCGTACAATAAACGAACTTTGTCGAAACGTGTCGATGAAACGCTCACGTTTAACGAAAAAAAAAAAAAAGAAAAATTTGATAAAAATAAAACAACAACATCTTGTTTACAGTCAGACCGCTTTTCTTTTCCACTAATTATCTGTAATCTGTTGCTTCGAAGAATTCAATCCTGAGACAAGTGGAAGTTTTTTTGATTCGATAATTTTGCACAATCATTGGATAATTTTTTTTTTTTTTTTTCTTTTTCCTACAACCGTGATATAATATACTCCTATGCAACGAGTTGTGTTAGATTTTGAGAAAAAAGCGCGATTAAAAAGATTACAAATATGTATTTTGCAATCAAGAAAGCACGACATTTTTGTTCAACATGTTTAATCTTGGCCAGTTTTCGAGATGGACTATTTTTTTAAATTTATTTATCGCGTCTTCCTGATAAGAAATTAACGAAAGTTTCTGCAGTGTCTAAATATCTGTTACATAATGTTGCGCAAAAATTATTTCGGTTAATTATTGTTAACGTAATCCAGTGAGGGTATCGTTAATTATTATTTACATTTAGCTTTCGGGCTAATCGGAAATAAGTCTATTTGGCTCAAAAAGTCGAATATATATATATATTAAAATTAACAAAATTTTGCATAATTTTTCTGCGATATTATCTAGCCGATAATCTTAAGCATCTCAGTAGTTAAAATTGAGTCTAGTTCGACTTTTACCGTTTTCTTTTTTTTTTTTATTGACAACTCAAAAGCGAAAGATACAAAGTTTTGAATTTGCAGTCAGAGGGTGTAAAATAAAAAAAAAATAACAATTTCTTAGCGCGTTGCTTGAAAAATGTAGGGGAACGATATTTAAAAATCGTTCGATAATTTCGTTGGATTCCGATGCAGTAAATTGATTTTCTTAAATTATCAGATACTTTGAAACGTCATGTTTACGGTTCTTCGTGCGTTACGATGAACATGTCCAGAGCTTTAGGAAATTTACCAAGCACAGTCTGGAGACGCGATTACGTTATGACGATTCTAGAGAACAGTAAACACGTCTGAAATTTGTGAAACAGCTGACAATGAGTCAATAATCTTTAACCGTTATAAACTTAGTGCTGTATAAGCGTGAAAGATGACCCCGCCTTATCTTATTTGAAGCTAAAGTTCATTGTGATACATACTGTATACATTTTCAAACGATAAATCGAGGCTGATTCTATATTTATTGTCAATCGTTAATCTTACTCCGTAATACAACGCATCGTCTGTCACATGCCTGTAGGTTCAAATATTAAACTCTTGTGATCTTTCAACTTGGCTGCACAAGTTTTCATCGTCAAAGGTCGATCGAGACTGATTCACTTAGCAACCGCAGATGGCATTGCCTCGAATGATTCAAATAGCCTGGATGATAAATACATCGGATCAACGATTTGCAACGAGGACTTAATCACGCGTGCTCGGTGTCGTTATCTTTGATTCACGTGTCTGTCGTGTGGGGAATTAAATTATCGCCATTAAAAGTTTGCGAGCTCTTTTATTTACCGATTTTTCAAAATATTCCGCACGTTCGATTTAGTCCGATATTCAAGTGATTGCAGCTAAAACAAACTTCTGCAATCCTTGTCCCAAATTTTTCTTCACCTTGTTAGTTTTTATTGTCTGATCGTATCAATCGTTTTGTTTGAATGATTATTTTCGTACTTTGTATTGCGTCTCGTCAATTTTTTTTTTTTTTTCGAGCATCAACTTATGCTCGAATCACTGCAAGCGTAATATAGTGTCTGTATTTATGCTTATGCAGTATTTGCCACATTGCGAGACATTGAAGTGATCGGATCAAGTTATATGCTTGATATGACAGAGGCAGGAATTGTGAAACCTTGACATTTCGTATCTCGTTTTATCTAATTTTCGTAGTTTCCATGTGGCTTTCGATTCGATAAAAAAAGTTGGGTTTTTTTCCACAAGGAAACAAATCTAACTAATCTACGCGTCTTCTAATCTGGATGGCTGTTTTGTTTTCTAGTTGTTTTTGTGCGTTTTTTTTCCCCCCTATAACTTCTTCAATTAGACACTATATAATTAGAGAATATCTTTGATTTTTGCAACCGGGTGATAAGAGTATACGATTAATATTTTATCAGCATTGACCTCTCACTCTGGAAAGTTCACTTGTCCCAACTGATAAATACATTTTTTTTTTTTTTTTTTTTTAACTCCTCTCTTGTAATCTGTCAATTCAACCGTTCAGAAGTGTTTCAGTGATATTTTTCTTATGCTTAAACGAGAGGAAAAAAAAATCCGACGCGTATACGTAAATTTTAATTACGGATAACATGTTGATTTGATTTTTCACATAATTCTCACCGTCATAAGATTTATAGACATTAGACAATACTCAATGCTGTTTTTTTACGTTATTCGATTCTCTTCTTGTTACAGACAAATGCAGAAGTGGCTGCCATGGTAGTAAGTATAATTTTTTAATCATCCGTCAATTTTCTTGAAAGCGGTACAAAGCGATGCATGATAAGATGAAATATGTAAAAAATGCGGATAGACTTTTGTTTTACCGTTTTGTTTGTTACCAATCGATGATACATTGTAAACAGCAAGTCTTTGAAAAATTTACAGAGTATAATAATAATAATAATTATAAACTTCTGCTCACAAAATTTATGAGAGTCTTGAAAATTTTTCACTCAGTGTAAAAAAGTGTTGATAATTTTCTATTTCCTTCAGTTCATTCGAGTAAAGCGTACCAAGAAGGTCACACGTACACGTATGAATTGGAAGGTGAATCCGTTACCTCAGTAAGCGAAGCTCAAGGAGAGGCAACCCTCAAATTGAATGCTCTCGTTGAATTATCCATCAAGCCTGACTGTGTTCACCAAATCAGATTAAAGAACGTGCGAATCAATGGAGCTGTGAGTATCATATAAAAATATCGGGTAGTCCTCCACCACCAACGAATTGGTCGTCGATTTATTTCCCACTTCTAGTCCACTGGATATACATTTTCAAATTTTTTGGGATTTTTCCCCTCTTTTGTTTAGTAGTAGGTATTTTGGATCTGATCTTCCATAACTCGAAAATATTGCACATTTGGGAGAAGAGTTGTGAGGGGTAAAAATTGTGTTCTTTCTGAATTGGTCGAAAATAAGTTTTCCAGAATTTTCGGAAAATCTTGAGTCATCGTTTTTAACGAAAAACGCACAAGAATCGATTTTTCTTAAATACTACGGTCTCAAAAAATTTGAAACTGTTTGCGAATTCTCTTTACTTGAAAACAAATTTTTTTTACATTTTACACAAAATCGGCCCTGCCGTTTTTTGGGAGTTACACTTCTTTTTGTACACGACTGTGATACATGCATATAAAAAAGTTTTCCGTTTGGTAAAACAAAATTTACGAAAATTTTCAAATCTTTCGATAACGTAGTTTTTGCGAAAGATCGATTTTTATACGTTTTGCGTCGAAAACTATAACTTACGATTCCCAGAAAACTCAGATAAAATACCATTTATTATCACTCCACAACTTTTCCCCCAAAATACACAGTTTTTGAGTTATGTAAGATGAGCTCTAAAATACTTACTCCTAAATGGCAGGGGGAAAAAAATATGAAAAAATTGGAAAATGTATATTTGGTGAAGTAGAAGTAGGAGTTAAATCGGTGACTGGTTCGACGGAGGTCGTGGTCCACTTAGTTAACGTTCATTTGGTCTACCCCTCATATAACGTGACTAAGCCGTTGCATCAATGCTCGCCTCGTGACGTAAAAAAATAGTAACTAATCCCGACCGTTCGGAATTATCGTCTAGCCCGCATCTCAAGGTGAGATCGAGAGACACGGTGTGCAGTTCAACTATCACAATGGTCACATCGATACGGAGATTTGCACAGAAGCCGGAGAGACTCAGGCAGCCCTGAATGTGAAACGAGCAGTGATTTCTCTCTTCCAAGACGCTATTATCCAGGATGACGGAAGCACCACTCATCACGAGGTGATTATCAATACATTTTCTGCCTTTTCATGAGACTCTGTCAAAAATATTCATCGCTGATTCAACCTGTTATCGAACTTACAGACAGACGTGTTCGGCGGTTGTCCGACTGACTTCACGTTCAGCACCAGCGGAGAGTCTCGAATAATCAAGAAGCACCGAAACCTCGAAGAGTGCTTGTACCGTGAAAACATAAGGCAAGACCTGATGTCGGCGTCGATTGACCCGAATTCCGGCTTCAAAACTACCCCTCTTCTCGCATCGGAGCAAGAGGTGGAACAGCAGTTCAATCGGGGAATTTTGAACATGGTGAAGTCCGTCGAAACCTACAAATTCAAACCCTTCAGCAACGGTGAGGCTGGCGCCAGGACCGTTGTCGAGACGACCTTGACATTCAAGGGAAAAAAGGGCGACAGCCCTCCGGCCCCGGTATCCGAGCCCAAGTCACTGGTCTTCGAGGTTCCACATCCAGTCGTAAGCTCATCTATTGACGCGATCGAAAGGGTCCTCCACAACGTTCACGAGTCGATGCCTGACGACGTGACTTCGTCAGGAGCTCACCAGTTCACGGAACTAATCAAAGTACTGCGCCGGAGTAGCAAGAACGACATTTTGACAGCCTACTCGCGCGTCAGAGCCGGTGCTGGGTTCGAAAATAACGCAGCAAAGAAGGTCTTCCTGGACGCTCTCTTCCGAACCGGAACTGGAGACTCGGCGGAAGCTGCAGCCGAACTGGTGAAGACCAAACAGCTTGACACATTGGAGACCATAGTCTACTACACCAGTCTTGCGTTCGTCAGACACGCCAGCCTCTCGTCCGTTACCAGGGTGACCAGTTTACTGAACAATCCTGAACTCCCGCGTATTGGTTACCTCGGGATTGGTTCGGTGATTGGAAAGTACTGCCAAGAGCACGACTGCGAAAATAAGCCTGAGATAAACGCGGCGCTTGCTGCGTTTTCATCTAAACTTACTAAGGCCACGACTCGTCAGCAGGAAAATGTCGTCATTTCCGTACTGAAGGGACTCGGAAATGCCAGGTACCTCGACCACGCCACCATGACAAAGATCGCCAGTATCGCCGTCGACAAAACCGTTCACAATCGCGTAAGAGTCGCCGCTATCGAGGCCTTGCCAGCCAAGTGCTCGATGGATTGGAAGAAACTTTTGTTCTCGACTTTGGCCGATCGGTCTGAAGACAGCGAGATCAGAATCAAGATTTACCTGTCTCTGGTCGCCTGTCCGTGTTCCCACGTCGCCCACACGATCAAAGAGGTACTCGACAAGGAAACCGTCAATCAAGTCGGATCGTTCATCCAGTCCCATCTGCGCAATCTCCGTGCGTCTACGAACCCCGAAAAAGAGAGAGCCAAACGCGAACTGGGTCTCATCAAGCCTCGCACCAGATTCCCCGAAGATTTCCGCAAATTTTCCTACAACGACGAACTATCTTACAGTATCGATGCTCTGGGTCTTGGCTCGGCAGCTGAAAGCAACGTTATCTACAGCCAGAACAGCTTCTTCCCTCGTTCAGCGAGCATAAATCTGACAACTGAGGTATTCGGTCGGTATTTCAACTTTTTGGAGATTGACGGGCGATTCGAAAACGTTGATGTGTTGCTGGAAAAATACTTGGGACCTAAGGGGATTCTGCGACCTTCAAATCTGAAGGACGTTCTTCTCGATGGAAGGAAATCTTATGATAATATTGTGAAAAAGGTTATAGATCGATACGAAAAGAAGGTAGGACGCCGTCACGCTCGTGATGTAAGTCAGAATCAAATTGTCAATTTTGGCAGAAAGATCCATCTACCCGAAACTGAACTCGACGATGATCTTGAGCTTGACTTATCGATCAAGTTGTTCGGCGCAGAGCTTGTTTTCCTCAGTTACCAAGGCAATGACAAGTTCAACCCAAACTCGATCGTTGACCAAATCCTAAACGCTCTTGAAGACGGAGCAGACAAGGCAAAGCACTTCAATTATAACATCAAGAACCATCTCAACTTTTTGGACGCTGAATTGGTGTACCCCACTGGTCTCGGTCTTCCATTGAGCTTGGGCGTTGTCGGAACCAGTGTGGTCCACCTGAAAACAAGTGGGAAAATCGACATCATTGAAATCATAAAGAATCCAAAGTCCACGGCAATCGAAATAGCTGTAGAACCAAGCGCTTCTATAGAAATTGGCGGAAGTTTGATTGTAGAAGGTTTCGGCGTTGAGTCTGGACTCAAGGTTATCACCTCTTTACACACATCTACGGCCACCGATGTTTCCGTCAAATTATTGGATGGATACGGAGTGGATGTAAACATTGGCCTTCCCAAACAGAAGCAGGAATTGATTAATATCGAAAGCAAAGTTCTCATCAGCTCCGGGCCTAAGGGTGACAATTATGTACCTCCCAAGTTCAGCAACGGTCAGGAACATTCCGATTGCTTTGACCAACTCTACAGCCTTGCAGGGCTCACCGTGTGCGGCAAAATCGCCTATCCGTACGACAGCCTGGCAGCCGTTCAAAAGAAACCCCTGTTCCCTCTAAGCGGACCAGCTTCATTTGCACTTCGCACAGAAAACAACGACGTGAAGAGCTACCACTTCAGGGCTTACTACGACACGAAAAATCCCAAGGCACGATCTCTCGAAATCTTATTGGAAACACCAAACACTAGAACAGAGCGTAAGATCTCACTTCTCCTGGAGGCAGCCGTCGAACCCGACAAGTTGGTCAGAGTTACGTTTGACTCGCCATTCAAGAAGGCCGTAGTTGAGGGTATAATCAAGAATACTCAAAAAGAACAAACTCTCGCAGTTACTGTTCGCCATGACAGCATCGAGTACTATGCGCGAATCGGTGTAGAATCTTCTGGCAATCGTTACAGACCTATCCTTGAATACAAGGTACCAGAGCACATCGAAAAACTAGCTGGAATTAAAAACGGCGTGAAGAATACCCGGCGAGACGGACAGCACTACTCCGTCGGGGGTGTGGTTGATGTTAGTGATTACAATGGCGGAAAGAAGTACGTGTTCAATCAACTGTCGTTAGTTTCCGAAGGTCAGTCCATTCTCAATATCGATGGAACCGTCGCTGTGTCTCGCCAAGGTGGCAACGCCGATCTCAAGATCGGATACGGTGGTGACAGGTTGTTGCTGAAGGGGAACAGTGTGGTTTCAAATATTTTCACTCAAAAAACACAGATATCAGTTGCTTCCACGAAGAAGCCGGAGAATAGTTTCAGTGTGACGTTTGAAACCGATGGCGATGCAAAACACTATAAAGAAACTGTCGTCTTCGTTCACGGCAGTGATTTGAACTCGCAAACAAACCGTATCACATATCATGCAGACAATAAGTACGAATATGTGAATGCTAATAAGTTCGATATTTCGTTCGGCCGAAAACTCACTTACCCCGCAGTGGGATTGGTCGCTAAATTAGAAACTGGGGCGACTCCTAAATCCATTGAATACGAGTTTGAGTTCAAATACGACAAGTTCAATATAGAGTCGGAACTATCTGCGAATGTTGGAAAGCCAGGCGATTTCGAGGCTGAATTCGAGGCAAAGTTGCAGGGAAATAGCATCAAGCTTAAGACGGAACGCGCCGTTCTTGGTGAGCATAAAAGTAAGTTCGAAACTTCGTTGGAAGTGCATCCCGGTGGTAAATACGAGATCGAAGCGGTAATTGATCACGATGATAAGTCCAACGATATCAACACCAAAATTGTGGCCCAGATCAAGCTGAATGGCAAAAAAGCTGTGATTGATGTAGGCTTAGAAGCCAACCAAAACAGAGTGAACTCTAATGCTGTTATTGACTACGAAAGCACCAGATATCTCGACTTCTTATTGGCCCTGCAACGGGGAACGAATCCAAATGGGAATCTCAAGCTGAATCTTAAAAACTACGTAACAGCCAACGGCCAGTTTAAGTTCGTGAAAGGTGCCGGGGGTGATGCGGATATTGAAATCAACATCCCGAAGTTTAGCCGTAAGATTACGGGTCACGGGAAGGTCGCAATTACCGGAAGTAGGCATGTTGCGAATGTTGACATCTTGTACGATGCATCGAAAGACCCAAAGAAACGCATCAAGTTGTCGTCGGACAGTGATTTGACATCGACGTCATTTGACACCAAGAATACCATCGAAATATTGGATTATAAAACTGTCGTAAATGCTAAAGGAAACCGTCAGGGTCGTAATGATAATGGACACCAGGATTTCGAATTTGATGTGACCTTCCCCTGTGGCAGATACGTTGTTGGAAAAGGCAGCAGAGATGCAACCACCAAAAATGAACTCATAGATGGCAAGATGCAGTTCGAATTGATTGACCACGTGAACAAGGGAGGAAAGCGTCGTGATCTCGTTTATCACGCTGAAGTTCATGATCTGAATCTTGTGGCTTACACGTACCGAGCCAAGCATGACTTAAAGTTCATCGATTTCGAAAGAAAAGATATCAACGTTTTGCTGGAACTTAAGAATCTACACAATGGCCCAGACAAAAAATCTAGGGATTTAAAATTCAACTTACTTGGTGCGAAAATACCCTCACCATTCTCACTGGAATATTCACACGATTCGGAGAAGGATGGTGCTTCTGGTTCCGGAAAATTTAAGTCCACTCTGGGTAACAATCTGAGCTTGCAGGTAAGATTTCTCACGTAACTTGTATTTACATCCTGTGACATTCTACCTGATACCTCCAGTTCAAGCCTGAAATTAGGGAATTAGTTTGAATTATACCTACTTGTGTTTTCACGATGTAGCTATGAATTTCTAAAAACTAGAGAATAATTGTTCATTCACTTTGGTCGATTTTAGGTCAACGGAAACCTTGTCCGTGGAAACGGTGTCGACAAACCAACAGCCGTGGAAGCGGCATTTGAAATTAAATTACCGAGCCAGAAGCTCAGTAATGTAAAATTGGAGTACTCTGGTACCATTCTGACTCCCAACGAACCAACTGGTCGTTTTGAATACATAGAAAGGACAGAATTGACTTACAACACCGACCAAACCATCAAATTGGATAGTCGTTTCACCAACGTTGGTATTTTCGTTTATGATCACACTTTCGAAGGATCTGGAAAGGCAACCCTTACGGTTCTGAGTAATGCACCGATAACTGTTGGCTACAGTTACAAACACAATCCAACAAATGAATTGAAGGAAACATCAGGTTCACTGAGCATCAACAATGGAAACAAACAGACTAACATTGCTGTTGATAGTACCTATCTTGAACACCTGAACGTTATTAATCTGAACATTAAAGCCACGACTCCAGTTGAAACGATACGCAACGTTGACATCAAATTCCAGCATGAAGTATGTACATTTTCTACCTAGCTTTACTTAGTGTTCTTTTCAACTCCAACTTCATTTTCATTGTTCTCTATCCAACAGGGTACAGACAGAATCGGCAGACATCCCATCCCGAGTTCCAGCAAAACAAACATAATTGCGATTGTTAACCAAGCTAAATACACCCTGGAACAAGAAATGGCAGTCAAGGAAGACAAAGTTAGTGGCAGCGTAACTGTTACTACACCTCAGGGTGTGACGAAACACACTATAGTATTCAACAAGCTTGGAACTAACAAATTTTCAGGTATGGGTTACAAGAAATATTATATATATAATTATTATATGAATATGAGTGATAGTTTCGATTTTCACACTTAGAAATTGTTATTTATTTTATGAAATTAAAAATGGCTCATCAAGCTGTCGAATCTTCCAACCAATACTACGATTGATTTAGGTGAATGGAAATTGAGTACGCCAAAAGGATTTGTGAACATCGATGGTGAGATTGACGTGGCCAAAATCGATGACTTCAGTATTATATTCAACTTTGATAGTGATAAGGTGCAAACTCGTAAGATTCACGGAGAAATTGCTAATAACAAAGTTGCCAAGGGTGGCAAGAAAATTGTGATAAACATCAGCTCCGAGGGAAAGAACATCATTCTTGGCAGGTACAATACATACATGAATTGCACTGACAATTTTTAATCCAAATAATTTGAATGGCGTAGAATATCGAACACCAATTAGTTGGAATGAGATAAAACTTTGAAAATATATTTTTTCAGTACTAGCTACAACAAGCACTCTGAAGGCAGTAAAGTAATTGTCGAGGGTAACGGAAGCCTGAAGATTCGTGATAGTACCAAGAGTTCGTCGTTCAAGTATACTCATCAGCAATTGACGTCGGACGTTAATGGAGAACTCGGCGTTACCAGTCTTTTGACCTTCAACTTTGGACCTTCCAGTATTGTCAATGAATTTAAATTTACCGACAAGGAAGTCTACGTCTTCAACAGTTATTGCGAGCAGAGCGCAGACTGCGCACAATTCAAGTTACAGGCAAAATCAAGTCAATCAGGTTTGTCTCAGGAGTTAGGCTAATTTCGATTATGTTTCAAGCTGTGCGGACATACTGCATGGTCTGAATATTTATGGCTATTAACCACGTGATTTTTCTGTCTCTGCCATTACAGGATTGAAACGCTCCAAGGAAAGTACTCTTGAAGTTGACCTGAGGAAGTTCAACGTTCCGTACGAATTTGGCTTGAAGAGTAATCAGGTGATCGATCCACAATCCGGATATGATGACTCAACCAGTTTGTACCTGCATTCTTCAAAGGGCAAGACTGAGTACAGCTATCAAGCTTACCTTCACCCAACAGAATCCGGTACGTTGGATATTCATCATGATTGTTCTGTCTCGAAATCTAAAATACCAAGTTGTCGACGGTATTGATGAACATAGGTATAGTTCTCTGCATAATTCATCACAGACCACGTTAAGTATCGCATTTTGCCTCGTCTAGGTGTTATCCTTACTTTGCCGAGTCGTGAACTAGCCCTGATTGGAACTGCGAACCTTCCCAAAAACAAGCGTTCCGGAGGATACAAGATAGACACTTCATTGTACCTGGACAGAAAGCGTAGTCCAAAGGAGAAGACCAGTCTAACCATCGCTGGTGATGTTCTTTTTGAAAAAAGTACTGTCAGTATCACTGGGGAAAGCAGGCTGACATATCCATCCCAGCATAAGGTATGATCATCATTCGGTAATTTTCAACCAAGGCGAAAAGCATTATTAATGTCATGTTGACTTGAATTCAACTCAATAGTACTTCATCGTGGAAAGGAAGTTACGTGAAATTTCGATTCAATTCTCACTGAGTTTTGGTGTCGATTTTCAAGAACATAGGTATTAGATGCACCGAATAGATCAGTGGTATTCGGTAATGTAATGTTTATCGAATTTTTGTACGGTTTAAACATCACATTTGTGTATTTTTATCTAGGATTTGAGCGTGAAAGGTAAACTCCACGTGGGTGGTGCTCATCTGCTGGATGCGAACTTCGACATCGACGTATTTGCAAAGAGAAATCAGAAGATCACCGTAGTAGCAAAGGTTCTCCAGACTCCTATCAACGATAATACCGGCTACAATGTGACTGGATCATTGTCAGTTACCAGTCCAGGACAACGACTGAAGGTCGATGTTGATGAGTATGTGACTATTTCACGCAAGGAAATTGCTTTCGGATCATTCTTGGCGTACACCGATGAACACCAAAAACCCAAGTCGACTGGCGTAGAGTTCTATGTTAACCTGCAGGGAGTTCACCTGCTCATCAAATCACCAGACCAAGAATTGATCAAAGTTGATTCCAAACTTGATCTGTCAAAGAATATACAGAAAATTGATACGGACATAGCTATATTCAACAGAGCCCCAGTCATCATTACTTTGGAAGTCAGGGATATGAACTCCTTCAAATATCTGGCTTATGAGAGGAGTGAGTATGCTGTAGACTGTTGCTTTATTGATAATTATTGAAATACCGGATAGGGTGACTCTTCATGCACGGTCAAACCATCGTGATCCATCATTGTGACATTATTCACATTTACAGATAATCCTAATAACAAATTCGAAGCCGGTGGACGCGTTGTAGTAGGGCAAATAGCCGAGCTGCATGCGGATTCGGTCAAGGATGGAGCTAAGAAGGAACTTTTCCGCATACGCATCCAGCTCGATGAACGCCATTATCTGAAGCCAGAATTCTCCTTCGACAAGAACAACGTTGGACACGTTATCGTGAGTATTTCGATACATTAGTACATCTGTAAATTTCATTGGGAATATGTAATTGCGTGTACTTAACGTCAGGTCGTTGAATTTTAGGACTCCTACCGTGGGCGCGTAGTAGAAGTAGCCAAATTGACAAATGAATTCGTCGAAAGTTTGGCTGAAGAGATTATTACCGAGGTTAAAGATTTATTGGAACATCTCAAGAGGGCTCAACCCAATCTGAAACCACTTTTCGATTACTACGTGGCCGAGCTTACCAAGTTGAAGGATGAACTGAACATCGAGACCGAAGGCATCAAGCAGATTCAGGCTAAATTGTAAGCTGCTGTTACGAATGCTCTAGTAATTAACGTTCTTCGAATTCCGATCACATCTTGTTGTGAATTTAAATCCACATCGCCGACTGATTGTTATTTAGGCTACTTGAACGATCATCACTTACCAAATCTTCTCAAAAATGACTGCTATTTTTTTCCAGAAACGAAGTATTCGGCGGTACTATCCAGCTTGTTCTTGAAATAGTCAAGCAAGTTACCCACCGGTTTGAAGAACTACAAAAAATATTCAGAGAAACTGTCGATAGACTCGGTGTAGCGTTCAAAGCGACTCTACCTGAATTCCAGAAGATTTGGCGTGCGATCAGTAATCTGATCATTGATTTATTCGAAGACGCAGCAAAAACTTTGGCCAATATCCTCAAGACTTTCGCAGATATTTTCAACGCTAACAAGGACGAGTTCAAGCAGGTTGCCATTCTCTTCGCAGAGCTTACCAACGAAATCACATCAATTATCATCAAGACTGCAACTCAAATTAAGAAGGATGCAAATGACTTTTACACTGTGCTAATCAAGGAGTTTAAAGCTTTGCCAATCTATGAATTCGTGAAGCAGAAGTACGGAGAGTTGTCAGACGTTAAAATTTACGAAGGAGTGATTCGTGCCATAACTGATGTTGTTCAGTCGGTTAAAAAATTCTTGCCAACCAAAGAGCTCCAAAACCTTCTTACTGCTACCTATGATTACATCATCAAGCTCGTCAAACGCGAAAAGGTTTGTTGCGTATTTTTACCCAATGCCTGAGATTGCATGCCTGATATAGAATCAGTATATATATTCATCGATTTTATTTTTTTATCTACAGGTTGACGACGTTCAGGAAATCAAGAAACTGTATGCTCTTATCCTACACGCCATTGAGTCTGTTATTGAACTTGTCAAAAGCCGTACTGTCAAGAATGACTTCTCCAACGTTATCGAAACTAAATTACCATTCGATCTAAGCGCTTTATCCAAATTACCTGGAATCGTCACTCTGAAGCTTTCAGTTCTTACATTGCTTCGCAATCAGGAATTCCCAACATTGAACGAAGTATTGAACACGTACAGGTGAGTAACGATTCTACGCCAAAATAATTAATTAAATACAATCACTTACTTTATATCCGATGACAATTATTTCAAATATCGTAGTTGGAATATCATAACTGTTTACTGTTAGAAGAGTACCATTGTTCTACGTTATACCTTCGATTTTATATGCCGTAGTATAAATTTTACACTCAATACCACCCTATTCGCACTTTCATCATATTCTTCAGTTTTTTTTAGATGAAATAACATCAAATACATTTCGAATATCTACGACTTTCAGGCCAACTAAATATCCGTCGGACCTGATACCACCATTCGGGAAGTTTGCAACATTCGCAGAGAGCAGCTTCTTTTCATTTGACGGACGTGGCGTTGCTCTTCCTGGTCAATGCAGCTACGTTCTGGCTCAAGATGCTCGCGATGGAAACTTCTCCATCGTTGCCCAATTGCAAAATGGAAAATTGACCGGAGTGACGATCGCTGAACCTACAGAGAGCATCACCATTGAATCTACCGGACGTGTAAGTGCCTCAAATGTTGATCAATACGCTGAGTCTTCCAATATTTATTACACCAGATAAGGTTCATAATTGTCGTCATTCGTTTAGATACTCGTCAACAACCAACCTGCCGATTTCCCTGCCAGTACGAAGAACCTTCGCGCCTCACTTCATTATCCAAGGGTACGTGTTGTGTCTGAGTATGGAATAACTCTGGACTGTGACACAGGGTCTGGTTTGATATGCAGCGTGCACGTGTCTGGATTCTACCACGGTAGACTACGTGGTTTACTTGGAAACGCAAACAACGAACCTTGGGACGATTTTACCCTCCCGTCTGGCAAGGTATTTCATCAAACAATTCAATTTAACTAACGTCAACATCACGCAGTTTCATGGAAGTCATTTTACGGGGTACTTTTATTGCTCACAGGTTACCGAGAATCCAAGTGAGTTTGGAAATGCTTTTAAACTGACGCCTGGATGTGCAGACGTTAGTCCTGCCGATCTTCGTGCACCGAAACATGAATCTTTCTGCACGGACTTTTTCACTGGATCGTCTTCGTTAAGGTTTGTTTTATAGTGTGAATGTTATTTACTACAGAGTGGTCAGAGACTCTGATTACTGCATCACTTAAAAATTACGAATCGTGATAATTTTTTGACTGTGATGATTTTCATGAATCTTCTAATTTGGTTACTCTATTTTCTCTGTACAGTCCTTGCTTCGATCACATTAACCCAAGTCAGTATCGTGACTACTGCGATCTCCTTGCTGGGAAAGTTGCTACGAGTGAATTGAAGAGATCATACGCTTGTTATTTTGCTCGCGCCTACGTTTTGAATTGCCAGTACAAAAATATTCCAGTTCATATTCCATCTAGCTGTGGTAAGTACGAGATTTGAAATAACAGTGTATCAATTGAATAAATCAGCGTCTTGTAGAATGGCTAATGTTGTCACACTCAGAAACTTGAAGGAATTGGAAAATTGGTGTTTAACTTCCCCTTTCTTTGACCCTACAGCATCCTGCCAGGTTGGAAATCGGAAGGTGGATATTGGCGACACTTTCAGTACGCAACATCCGAAGCAACAGGCCGATGTCGTGATCGTGGTTGAGCAGGCAACTGAAAACATCAAAGTCTTCAATGAACTGGTACTCCCTCTCATCGGCTTGGTCAGGACCGAACTCAGAGAGCAAGGCATAACGTAAATACGACTATTCATTTTCAGTACATACTGAACCCTTCGCACTTCGACTATTTGCGTAAATTATCAACTTTCTTTTAGCGATATCCACGTTGGTCTGATCGGTTTTGGCGATCACATGGATACCCCGGAGCACTACACGCTCAAAGGAAGCCGAAACATCGACGGAGATCAAGTGAAGAACATGAAATTTGCATCCAGGACTCCGACTATCACTCTTGAGGTATTGCCATTGCGAAATATCACTTTACGTTTAAAAGTATTGAGACTGCCGCCAACTGTTTCCACAATCTTAACTCGCGATTCAAACAAGTCCTTCTAGGGTTTGAAGCTTCAGATTTTTGACTTCAGACTAAAGCTAAACTTGGACTCAGGAAGCTTCAAACTGTGCAAAAACATTTTTTGGCCACTGTGTGTAATTGAAGAACTTTCGTTTACAGGAAGCTAAAGCTGGTGATGGGAAGAAAAAACTGGATTACTTTGGACAAATGCTCGTTAATGAATTGGGAACCTTCAAGTTGACCGACGCATACCAAGAGGCTCTAAACTATGACTTCAGGCCAGGAGCATCAAAGACTGTCATAGGCGTTATCGCTACTCCTTGCTTAAAGAGTCCTCTACCCGTATCTGTGAGTATACACACTACTGTCATTTTATTTTTCCATCCAACTGTTAGCTTCAAACTCAATCTACAGAAGGGAATGGCAGTTCAGATTGTCGTCTAGTATTTCAACTACCCTTTTCATATTTTGTTACAAGCTTTACAAGAATCCAGGGAAAGTGTAGTTCGTTTACATCTTTGAAATGAAACTATCCTTATGCCATACAATTTTAGTTTACTTCAGTAACATTGAGTTTGAAGAAAACGATGCTAATAAGTTGACTAACGGTTGATACCAGCCACAAGTAGAGTTTATGCATCATGTTACAACTTGCCAATCCTTCGTGTCGATCCGTGTTATGTAATAATATCATGTTTACAATTTTCAGCTGCAACAGTTGAGACTGTTATTGGGATTGGTTGCCTACAACGAAATGGGTATGACTTACCATGAAATTGCCAACCTGGATGATATTTTGATTTCTGGCAAGCCGGATAAGAGTGTTGTCGGCTTTGATTCTGACAGTGTATTTACTTTTGCTGACAACAAGAAGAAGCCCGTCGAAGGAAGCACAGAGTTGAAGAATAATATGGTACTCGCCAGTCGCGACGTATGCGCAACCTTCGCTGCTGACGTAAGTTACTGTCACGTAATTTTTATATTTTTTACTTAATCTATGACTCGGAGCTTACGTAAAGTGTACTCGATCGATGGGTTGAGTTTAAAGTTTTCGTTAATCGTGCGAGTGGTAATTAATTTTTATTTCCAGTCTGGCGGCGGTGCTTACAGCGCGCACAACTTCTTAGAGGCCAAGGAGAACAAGAAAAAGCAGTTTAAACAAGTTGTCGCAAGAAGGATCGTGAGCAGTTTGGTTGGCACGGAAATTCGGGAGGATTGTGTCTGCAAGCAGGGATACGGCGGATTTGCTAAAACGGAATGCAAGATCATTTCGCGAAAAGAAAAAGAGCCCATTGCGGTGAGTTTATTGGAATAATTTATTTCGTACTTAAGTACAACGAGTTTGACTATTTCACGATCCACGATTTATTCTTTCATTTTCCACAACAGAGGCGCACAAAGACAGGACGCAAGGGTTAAGAAGCTTTACAAGATCTGGCCGTCTAATATCATCAATTAATTAGGAATGTCATATTCGTTACTTTGTTTTAATATTCCAGTAATAATACTTTAGGCTTAGACTACATATTTCATATATTTGTAATATTGTGTAACTCAGTCATACCAGGGAATAATTATTATTCTTCAACATTGTGTCTTTAAAATATAGTTAATTTTATTGACAACACTAGAGGCAGATTTTTATGTAACGAATTTTGTAAACGTCACAAATGCACAAATAGATGTAACTCACTTGACTGTATAATGTAATAAAGATTTATAGATTTATATTCAATGGTAGGTTTCCTTCAGTTAGGGAACCATTCCGTTCGATAATTTATTGCAGGTGTAAATATTACGGTGAGGTCTTTTTGAATTGACGATGCTTATCGAAAATCGTAGGAATCATCGTTTTCAAGTGATTGCCAAATTGCTGGCAATACCGATACTGTGTATATGTCTGCTACATATCTGCTTTCTTACGCTTCCTCACATGCTACTTCTATTTAGTCTCGGGGGGATCCCCGACAATACTGAACTAAACATGCGCCAAGAGAAACGGTCAAGGATTTTTTCGTGAATTTAATTCGTATGACCTTTTCTAGACTAATAAGACTCTGAGTAAGGCGAAGAAGTCATCCAGAACAGCATAGGACTGACGGCAGGAAAATGACGATGAAATTTTGTCGTTATATGGCTGTAACTCTTGATCCGTTGCTCATAGCTAATTGGGTCTGCACCCGAACGATTCCTCTCTCAAAGATGTGTCGGAATAGTGCATCTAATGACTTATTGCAGCACTTTTCAGAATCTTTACATTTTCACCGAGCATCCAAAGTAGTGGGGCTTATTTTCTGTTCTTACCATGAAATCTTTTGCCTCAGAATCGCTATTTGTCGCAGCATTTTTCGCAATTTCTCCGAATGGCTTAGTTTTAAGTGAAAGTAGCATAAAATCTAGCGATCACATGCCCTCTCAATCAAGCAGGCATGCCTTCAGTCACACAGCGTCGACATCACATGCAGTCAATCAATCAATCAATGTGTCCCTGTTTTTAGAAGAGCTCCTCGGTTCTCATGCGCTCCCGATACCAGGAGTAATTTTGCTGAAATTTTTCCAATTTGCTCAAGTCTGATAGGAAGTAGCGCGAAAATTAGCGATCAGTTGCCCTCTCAATCATGAAGGCATGCCTTTAGTCACACAGCGTCGATATCACATGCAGTCGATCAATCAATCCATGTGTCCCTGTTTTTAGAAGAGCTCCTCGGTTCTCCTGTGCTCCTGATACCAGGAGTCATTTTTGCTGAAATTTCTCCGATTCGCTTAGTTCTAAGAGAAAATGGCGGGAAAATTAGCGATCACATGCCCTCTCAATCAAGCAGGCATGTCTTCAGTCACACAGCGTCGACATCACATGCAGTCAATCAATGTGTCCCTGTGTTTAGAAGAGCTCCTCGGTTCTCCTGTGCTCCTGATACCAGGAGTCATTTTCGCTGAAATTTCTCCGATTCGCTTAGGTCTGAGAGAAAATGGCGGGAAAATTAGCGATCACATGCCCTCTCAATCAAGCAGGCATGCCTTCAGTCACACAGCGTCGACATCACATGCAGTCAATCAATGTGTCCCTGTGTTTAGAAGAGCTCCTCGGTTTTTCTGCGCTCCTGATACTCAGAGCATGCATGCCTTCAGTCATACAGCGTCGACATCACATGCAGTCGATCAATCAATCAATGTGTCCCTGTTTTCAGAAGAGCTCCTCGGTTCTCCTGTGCTCCTGATACCAGGAGTCATTTTCGACGAAATTTCTCCGATTCTTTCAGGTCTAACAGAAAATGGCGGGAAAATTAGCGATCACATGCACTCTCAATCAAGCAGGCATGCCCTTAGTCACACAGCGTCGACATCACATGCAGTCAATCAATGTGTCCCTGTGTTTAGAAGAGCTCCTCGGTTTTTCTGCGCTCCTGATACTCGGAGCATGCATGCCTTCAATCATACAGCGTCGACATCACATGCAGTCAATCAATCAATCCATGTGTCCCTGTTTTTAGAAGAGCTCCTCGGTTCTCCTGTGCTCCTGATACCAGGAGTCATTTTCGCTGAAATTTCTCCGATTCTCTTAGGTCTAACAGAAAATGGCGGGAAAATTAGCGATCACATGCACTCTCAATCAAGCAGGCATGCCTTCAGTCATACAGCGTCGACATCACATGCAGTCAATCAATCAATCAATGTGTCCCTGTTTTTAGAAGAGCTCCTCGGTTCTCCTGTGCTCCTGATACCAGGAGTCATTTTTGCTGAAATTTCTCCGATTCGCTTAGTTCTAAGAGAAAATGGCGGGAAAATTAGCGATCACATGCCCTCTCAATCAAGCAGGCATGTCTTCAGTCACACAGCGTCGACATCACATGCAGTCAATCAATGTGTCCCTGTGTTTAGAAGAGCTCCTCGGTTTTTCTGCGCTCCTGATACTCGGAGCATGCATGCCTTCAATCATACAGCGTCGACATCACATGCAGTCAATCAATCAATCAATGTGTCCCTGTGTTTAGAAGAGCTCCTCGGTTCTCCTGTGCTCCTGATACCAGGAGTCATTTTCGACGAAATTTCTCCGATTCTTTCAGGTCTAACAGAAAATGGCGGGAAAATTAGCGATCACATGCACTCTCAATCAAGCAGGCATGCCCTTAGTCACACAGCGTCGACATCACATGCAGTCAATCAATGTGTCCCTGTGTTTAGAAGAGCTCCTCGGTTTTTCTGCGCTCCTGATACTCGGAGCATGCATGCCTTCAATCATACAGCGTCGACATCACATGCAGTCAATCAATCAATCAATGTGTCCCTGTTTTTAGAAGAGCTCCTCGGTTCTCCTGTGCTCCTGATACCAGGAGTCATTTTCGCTGAAATTTCTCCGATTCTCTTAGGTCTAACAGAAAATGGCGGGAAAATTAGCGATCACATGCACTCTCAATCAAGCAGGCATGCCTTCAGTCATACAGCGTCGACATCACATGCAGTCAATCAATCAATCAATGTGTCCCTGTTTTTAGAAGAGCTCCTCGGTTCTCCTGTGCTCCTGATACCAGGAGTCATTTTTGCTGAAATTTCTCCGATTCGCTTAGTTCTAAGAGAAAATGGCGGGAAAATTAGCGATCACATGCCCTCTCAATCAAGCAGGCATGTCTTCAGTCACACAGCGTCGACATCACATGCAGTCAATCAATGTGTCCCTGTGTTTAGAAGAGCTCCTCGGTTTTTCTGCGCTCCTGATACTCGGAGCATGCATGCCTTCAGTCATACAGCGTCGACATCACATGCAGTCAATCAATCAATCAATGTGTCCCTGTTTTTAGAAGAGCTCCTCGGTTTTTCTGCGCTCCTGATACTCGGAGCATGCATGCCTTCAATCATACAGCGTCGACATCACATGCAGTCAATCAATCAATCAATGTGTCCCTGTTTTTAGAAGAGCTCCTCGGTTCTCCTGTGCTCCTGATACCAGGAGTCATTTTCGCTGAAATTTCTCCGATTCTCTTAGGTCTAACAGAAAATGGCGGGAAAATTAGCGATCACATGCACTCTCAATCAAGCAGGCATGCCCTTAGTCACACAGCGTCCACATCACATGCAGTCAATCAATGTGTCCCTGTTTTGGAAGAGCTCCTCACCTCAGATGTTCCCCTGATACCAGGAGTAATTTTCGCTGCAATTTCTCCAATTTGCTTCGTCTTAATGGGAGCGCCTAATTATAGGCAACCAAACTTACATGTACACGACACGGCCATCAGTCGTAAGGCGCTCCATTGATCAAGCTCCTCGCTTCAGATGTTCTCCTGATACCAGGAGTAATTTTCGCTGCAATTTCTCCGATTTGCTTAGTCTAAGCGGGAGCGCCTAATTATAGGCAACCAATCTTACATCTACGCGACACGGCCATCAGTCGTAAGGCGCTCCATCGATCAAGCTCCTTGCCTTAGATGTTCTCCTGATACCAGGAGTAATTTTCGCTGCAATTTCTCCGATTTGCTTAGTCTAAGCGGGAGCGCCTAATTATAGGCAACCAATCTTACATCTACGCGACACGGCCATCAGTCGTAAGGCGCTCCTTTGATCAAGCTCCTCGCCTCAGATGTTCTCCTGATACCAGGAGTAATTTTTCGTTGTAATTTCTCCGATTTGCTTAGTCCAAGTGGGAGCGCCTAATTATAGGCAACCAATCTTACATCTACGCGACACGGCCATCAATCGTAAGGCGCTCCTTTGATCAAGCTCCTCGCCTCAGATGTTCTCCTGATACCAGGAGTAATTTTTCGTTGCAATTTCTCCGATTTGCTTAGTCCAAGTGGGAGCGCCTAATCATAGGCAACCAAACTTATACGTATGTGACACGGGTTTTCAGGCATAAGGCGTACCTTTGATCGAGCTCCTCGGCTCAGATGTTCTCCTGATACCAGGAGTAATTTTTCGCTGCAATTTCTCCGATTTGCTTAGTTCAAGTGGAAGCGCCTAATCATAGACAACCAAACTCATACGTATGTGACACGGGCTTTGAGCCATAAGGCGTACCTGTGGTCGAGCTCCTCGGCTCAGATGTTCTCCTGTTACCAGGAGTAATTTTTCGCTGAAATTTCTCCGAATTGCTTGATTCTAAGAGTAAGTGGCATGATAGCTAGCGATATGAAGAGAAATACGATAGATCCAACGACTTGTTGTGCATGTTGGAGATCCTTCTAAACCTCAATTTAATGCGGGGCTTTCTGAAAGTCAAACTCAATGACATGAGGTATTCGGCAAATAAACGTTTTATTCATTTATACAAAATATTTACAACGTTTTCCACATTTACATGTATATCATTTATTAAAATAATTCGTTTTGCGTCTATGATATATATATATCCTATATACCTAATAATTAATATACATAATGTGTATATGGGGGGATGTATGTGTATGTACATTTCATCAAAATTATTTTTGGTTGAAAATGAAACAGTTACTTAAAACTCAGTTCACAGCATTCAGACAAAATGATCTGTTACAGTCATATAAATATTTGTTAATTGCATTAGAACGTTGTCGATATGAACGGCTGTCAGTGGAATCAAATTTGAGAATAAGTTGAATCGCCTAAAATAATATGGAATAATTACAACAGACTTGCCGACAAATAATTGATTCGTATTTGGTACTAATGTGTTTCACAATTTCAATAAAACTTGTATACTTGTCACGGTGAATGATAAATTACATCATAGATATTTAATGAATCCTCGAATACAGAGGTCTTTGGGAAATTTTCGATATTATATACTCTATATCTGAGGTCGTCGTCGAACGATTTGACATCTTTGGCGACCGGTTCAAAACAATTAAATCAATTCTTATTGCTTCTTAATGAGCAATTCATACCTTTGTTCTTCATAATTATATTACAATTAATCGGAGGCCCTCGTCGTTTGATCCTTCTCGTTCGAATATTCACAAGCAAGTCGTATCTCAATTATATTAATTACCTTGACAATTAATATTAATTACTCTTTAATTAGTCTTAAATCGAACTTACACCGTTCACTATACATATATAGACAATTAGCCTGTCACATACGTGATTTATACACCTAAAATTTACCTTAAACTGATAGTAGGTACACACTCGTTAATAATACAACAATAAAACTCTGTTATAAACACAGTATATATGTATATATATATATATAATGAGCATGAGTGCGTGCAGTCTCGAATTAATCGTAATATTATAATATATAAACAAAGGCTTTGTGCTGATAGCTCAGAGCTGACTAGATGAAGGTGAGAAACAATATAAATTATTCCCTTCTGCTTGTTTCTGAATCGTTCTCTAGAACATATAGAGAGAAAAAAAAAATATATATATATATATTTATATATTTATAAAGAAATAAACATAAAAATAACATAACGATTTGGTTGAACAGTATTTCAATTGTGATAAAAACTGCAAAAGCAATAAATATCCTCCAGGTACACAGTGTAGGCTATACGCTCATGTGATAGTATATTTTTCATATGTAAATGTATGGCTGATGTATGATTCAATGATAATCAACACTGACAACATTAATAACATTTAATAACCGTGTAATATAGTTTTGTAGGTATAAATGACGAGCGATATATGTATAACGAGAGCTTACCTACAGGTAAGTAGTAGAATTTTGGCCAGTGACAGTTTCATTAACTCTCCATAAATTAATCTCTCGACCTCTGATTCAGACGGTTAGAAAAAAAAATCCTTATTGAAAACTGATAAAGTAGCGTAATTTTTTGTTTTGATTTACACGCTATTTTGAGTATTGAAATCCAAGTATATTAATTATATAGATACATGTGAGATCGATGCAGCAGCAGATCCGAAAGGAATTCGAATTTCGTATAGAATAGTGCTATACGATTATTCGAATAATCGAGTTTTTCCGCCTAATCGATTAAGCTAGAATTTCTGTTAATCAATTTATCTAATCGCGGGTTAATTGGCGTGTGAACCGAAATCGTCGATTAATCCATTAATCAGAG
Organism: Neodiprion lecontei; assembly: GCF_021901455.1. Taxonomy (NCBI): domain Eukaryota; kingdom Metazoa; phylum Arthropoda; class Insecta; order Hymenoptera; family Diprionidae; genus Neodiprion; species Neodiprion lecontei. The sequence goes on from NC_060266.1 coordinate 4,665,782, forward strand.
AAACGATTTCGATTAATGGATTAATCGAGAAAACAAATAATTGGACAGCACTGGTATAGAACGTATTATCATGAAAATTGATTGTTAAGTTATTCAACTTAATTCAACTAATAAAAGGGAACACGATACATATATGGCACAATTTTGCTAATCACAACCGATATTTAACACTGTAACACGCGGGTATAAAAGAATCGTCACGATCCGTCTGTTTGTTTTTATATTTGAAAAATCTTATCGAATTAATCTCCATTTTGTCTTTTACCTTTCAGCAGTCACGGCCAGTCTTAAATTTTAATATTATGATGCATAGTGACTATATTAAATGATAGTTTATTACGAAACGACGACAGAACTCTTAAATTAGTCTTGACACTCACAACGTAATTTATTATCCTACATGCAACGACCGTTTCTATGATTATAGTGTTATTTATTCTTTTTTTATTTTTCTCTTTTGATCCCAAAATGTCTTATTCCCTCGGTCGCGAATACGTAATAAATATTACATAAACTTACACACGGTTTTTATAATTATGTTATGAGAGAAACTCGAGTCCAAATTATTCGATTCTTCGAAATCATTAAACTACACCTTCGGGTATTTTATTTAAAATTTTCTCGGGCCATTTTAAACTTATCGTCCATTCGATGGATATCCATTATTTCTGGCCCCTTTGATTCTACCTAAATTATCTGTACAATCGACCCTCTCGCAACGTATTGTTGAGCCAGTGATAAATTTTACAGTATATCATCAATAATACGTATATTTTATCGAACGCGGTAGTAAATTCTGCATGTAACTTTCTTGCCACATTAACAAGGCTGGTTCCCCAAAAATCGATACTTTTTATCAATTTTATTACGACATAGTCATACATTCAATATTTACGAAATTATTATATGCTCAAAGTACGAAGATGTATAATCAATGACTCATTTCAAATCGATTCAAAATTGATGAAAATCTAGTTTATACGTTCAATTCCACTGTTATGTGCATGGGCTCATTTTCTTCGTAACGTGTTTTTTTTCTTATCACGTCAATATCGTTAAATATTCAATTTTCTAATACTGCACCGATATTCATAACGATATAAAAACAACAATATTGAATTGACTGCTGAGAAAATAGAAATCGGTTTCAATGGTTTTTCGGATAAATAAATAATCTTCGAATAAAATGAGCAATCGTAAAGTAAAATGAAACGTATTTAATAAGCCGAAAAAAAAAAAATTAAAATTATCTTGGTGGCTCTTAAATAATGGTAAAAAAAAAAGAAACTAGTGAAAAGTATCGATTTTCGGTGCACCGAGTCCTCGCGTAAGTTGATTTCCACTCACACATAACTCTCCTGTTTCTTTCTGATTATACCATCGGTGACGGAGGAGAGGAGCGGAAGTTTGAGCTGTTTTTCAACGGGGTTGTTCGGCGTTTTGACGCTGCAGCTTTTATTGCTGCTGTGCCTCCGCCAGAAGTCCGAATGATTGGAACTGCAGTTTGTCGATCCTGTTGTGTAAGTGCCCGTTCTACCGGGAGCCTTCTTCTTCACGCCGATGCCACAGAGCCTCAAAAATCCCTCGCGAAATTTCGTCGACATAAGATTGTAGAGGATCGGATTTACCGCCGAGTTCAGATACAGCATCACCCTGCTGAAGTAAAGGACGCCGTAGTAGCCGTCGATACCAAGGCCGATCATCGAATCCTGGGAGCCGCAAATCACCCAAAGTGTAAATGCCCTGAAGGGCAGGAGGCATACGAAGAAGCTGAGGACGACGGTTCCCAGCATGAGGACGACCTGCTTTCGATACTTGAGCAAGTTGTTCGCAGGACCTCGACTTATCGTCGGGTTAGCCATCAGGTGTCTCGCTATTATAGTGTACAGGATAACGAGGATGAAAAGCGGCACGAAGAAGAATATCACTATCGTTGTTACGAAGAACGCGCTCCTCCATGCCTCGTTAGCTTCTATGAGGCAAACCGGAACCAGCGATCCGTCGGTGTACATCTCCATGTGATAATCGGACATCAGGATACTCGGACTGTCGACAAAAAAAATATTTATATCATTTATTATGTTTACTTTAAAAATGCTGATACACCACATTACCGAAAAAAAAAAAATTTCACACGTATGTGACGAGCTTTGAATGTGCGGACAACTTTGTTACCGGCTAAAATTTTTCACGCGTATGCGGTGGGTTTTGAAAATGCAGATAACTATCTTACCGAAAATAAATTTCACGAGTACGTGATAGGTTATGAAAATGCACAACTATTGTTCACAACTATTCCACTGTATCATGCGATTTTATAAAATAATTACATGTCATAAATTCATTCAAGAATAATTTTTGTCACATTGTTAATTGTTAATACTACGTATATTTTGAAATTGTTATTTGGTTGATTAATTTCAAAACCCGAATTTTTCAATCAGCCAGTCATCCTTAAACTCCATAATTTTATACTTTTAATTGGAATAACTTGTATTGAATAATTTTTCTACAGATAATTTGCTGATTCGTAGATTTTTATTGATTTATAAGCTCAAGATTATTGTTACACATCATTTTTAGGAATAAAGAAAATTGATTGTGTTCGCTTGCATGAGCCGATGCTTCTACAATTAATTGTAAGCCTTAATCGTTAAATTGTAAACGCAGATTGGCAATTTCTACCTATAAATGCTGTCGTATAAAACAGCCGATCGATGAAACGACGTTTGTATAATATAAGTATAATGTAAATTATTGTATTAGCAAAACAACTTATATGTACGTAGCTCCTTAAAATCCTATAAATATTAAAAATCGTTATTATTGTGATGTTAATACCGTAAAGTTGCTTGAATTTCATGTCCACAATTATTACTGCCATACTTATCACAATTATAGAATATTGAAATAATTATTTAAGAATAAATTTATGCTCTCGGAAGCCTAACTATGCGTAAATATAATTGTAAAATACTTTGAAATTATTTCCTAATGCAGCACTTCGTGTTAATACCGTAACATTATACCCTATCAATTGAAACAATCGCGAAAATGACGCATTTCGGGACGATCAATTGTCGAGAGAGAACCGTTTCAGCTGGGGCGAGACTTTTTATTTTTATCACTTTGCCAGACGACACCAACAATTCTCACTTTGGAATTCTGTGATCGGTCTAATCGAATGATGTCGTTAGTTGAACATGGAAATTTGTTTCAGTCTTGAAAATTTAATAAAAAAGTGTTTTTTGATTGTAAATTTTTTTTGAAAATAGAGTAGAAATCTTTCTTCAACACTTGAACACAAAGATTGTCAACGTAATCGAAGTCAAACCGCAGCTATTGGCAAGTTTTATAAAAAGGGGTAAAAACTAAGAACATTTAATACTCGACTTTCAACAAAAGGTTTACCAACGAAGCAACGTATTCAAGTGACATTCGAGTAAATGTGAAAATTCACTTACGACTTACACAATTAATAAGTAGGATTAAAATTTTTGTAAAGCTCGATTCGTAATGCTGCAAATAATTACGTGCAACACTTAATTATCGGTTACTTAAGCACTTAGGCGTATTAATTATGCTATTGTGTTGACCTTAATTAGTAAAATCAAAAATTAACGCAGTTAATGCGAATAATGTAGAATGTGAAAAGATTTTCATTGCCTAATGCAAAATATACATATTACAATTAATGCTGTATTTTTTCTTTTGTTTTTTTTTTCGTTTTCGTTTTTTTTTTTTTTTATACAATTCCATTGCGATGATTGTCTATTTACATACAGAATTATAAAAACAAGACGTTCCAGTGAATTTTATTGGAAATTACACGGGAACCATTTTTGAAAAATACAATTCCGTATTAAATAATTGATAAATATAATTAAATTGAAAGCATGAGTTGAACTCTATTTGCTCGAGTTAATTATACATACGTACACCTAACTTTAACGTATATTTATAGCTAACAGGCATTTAATCTGTAAATTCTATCTGGATAAAAAAAAAAAAATTTCCCAAGTTACATACAAATATCATTTCGTTTTGGCATTATTATTCCAGATGCAATGTATCCCAATAAGTAAGAAGAAAACAAACAAACTGAGAAAACATTTATTTTCCACGTTATTAGACATGAAACTTTGGCACACCGGCAATTTGTGTATTTTGAAATCGCTGTTTTTCATTCAAATTTCGATTTCGAAGCTCCGAGAAGCGAGAGAGGAAAAAAATTTACTCGTCAAACAGGTATTTATAAAAATTCACAGACTACCTTAATATCACGACGACAGTTGAAACGATGATAATAATTGTTATTGGCAAAGTCCGGAAGTGGGTCGAGTCGACCTGGAATGGGCAATACGCGTTTATACGTGCACGTGGGCCTTTTTTAACACGAGAAAAATTACCCAAGTGCGTGGAAGAGAAAGAGATAAGAACAAATAAAAAAAAAAAAAAAAATAACAGCAACATGTTTGCGAGGTCGAGATTTCCCTCAGGGATAATTTTTCGTGTGACCAATTTTTTTTTTTTTTTCCACCTATTCTAATATTAATTGCGAGATATAATACTCGGGTAATTTTGCTCTGGGGGTGTGCATTTTTTCTTTTGTTTTATTTCATCATTATTGTTATTTATTTTTTTTTTTTTCTTTCATAAGAACGGCTGAATCATTTTTCAGTAATTTTTTCAATAAACTGTCGATGCTAGAAATTTTTTTTTTTTATTTACGAACGAATAATCTTCAAGCATTGACAATTGTCAGAGTTACGAGTTGTTGGAAAATTTGGTTTATACGCGATGAATGTTGCAGCTTGTTGAAAATTATTGTAATACAAATTTGAGGGACGGGGGGGGGGGGGGGGGGGGGATATTAGATATCCGATCGATTCTTCTCACGCCAAAAAACGCACGATTTTCGGTATGCAACAAGCAGGACAAGCAACGCCCTTAAAGTGGTGAAAATCCTGAGTAAGACCGATAATATTGGAACTAGTTTTATACGATATATTATTTATACGAATAATAAGACAGGCTTACGTAATAATTATATTTTAATACACAATTCGAGCACCAGAAAAATTGTCGCAATGTGATATTGTCACATCGCATGTGTGTCAAACGATCCTCCTAAGCGTACATACTTTGTTTACTAATAATATGGGAAATTCGATGAGAAAAAAAAAAAAAAAAAAATTCAGCTAATCGCATAAAAATTAGCTTATTGCGTACAAAAATTGCATCAATTGTGAATAAAGAATCAAGATTTATGGTTAAACTTGAAGTCCGAAGGTTCGACAGTATCGCCGCTCTTTTCGCGACAAAACTTCGAGTAATGTTTCGGGCCAGTTCGAAGACGAGAACCAAAAAAATAACCAAGAGTGAAATTTACTCACTTTTAAACGAGAAATAAGAAAATTCAATAAAAGATAGACGGTTCAGTTCGATGAATAAAAGTTGGACCTCGATGGGCCCGGCAGAGGCCCCGGATCCAAAAACTGGGACGCTCATCCGCCGACCTCCTTCGTATACTAAAATTTTTGACCGAAAATATTTTCCAATTCAATGCCTAGTTTTCGACATATTCGAGCATAGTTTTAAAAATCGACTACACTGAGAGAAATTTCCTTGTCTAAACAACGTTCTCGTGATGTCCTTCCTTCCTCGTGGCCCACCTCGAGGGCCTGCTCGCAGTGACGGTACTCCTGAAGGTGTTGCTCTCAACGCGTCTGGGTTTCCGTATACCGCATAGTTTAAGGAACCCAATCCTGAAGCGGCTGCTCATCAGGTTGTAGAGTATCGGGTTTATGGCGCTGTTCAGATAGAACATTATCCTGCCGAAGTAGAGGAGGTTGTAGTAGGCCTCCATTCCCAGGTCGAGGGCGCCGTCGGGTGAGAGGACGACGAATAGGGTGAGAAGCCGGAAGGGCGCGAGGCAGACGAAGAAGCTGAAGACGACTGTGAGTAGCATCAGGACGACTTGCCGACGCGCCCTGGCTTGATAACTTTCGCCGCAGGAGCTCGTCGTCGACGAGTCCTTGACCAGGTGACGGACTATAACCAGGTAGAGGCCTAACAGCAAGAAGAGCGGCAGAACGAAAAATAGGATTGTAAGTACTAGCATGAAGGCTACTTTCGCACTCGAGTTCATCTGCGTCTCGCACATCGCTACCGTCTTCTCCTCTCGGCTGACTTCAACGCCCGCAGAAATCGCCGCCATATTTTCATACTTCGTTACGAAGACTATCGGACTGCAATCAACCAAAAGGAAAGCAATTTTTAATTCACCTCGGATCATCGAAATTCCCTCGACGGGTGTCCGATACTTGGGAGGATCGATATTCGGAACGCCCGATGTACGGAAATTTCAAACATGCGAGACAAAAAATATACAACCAAAGACGAATCGTTCGAAATATTGGTTTTTTTCTTCAAAGTGTCACTGATTTTTAGTCATTCTGATCGGTCACACTTTCAAAATCTAGATTTTTCGAACAATTCATTTTCAGTTGGTTTTCGTTACCAGTCATTCTGATCGGTGACACTTTGGAAAATAATGATTTGTGACGATTCATCTTTCGCTATTTTATTTCGCATGTGTATGAAATATCGATATATCGGCCATTCCGAATATCGATCGTTCCAAGTTTTGACCACCGACCAATTCCCTTGCCGAAAGAAAAATAAACACCGCAGTTTCGGATCGATTTCAATTTTTTTTATTCCTTTACACTCGTCACGGAAAATATTTTAGATAGAATTTGATAGCGTTATGATAACGGTCGAAATATCGTTCGAATTGCGAAAAAAAAAAAAAAAATATGTACACAGATATATTGACAGGTTACTTCGATGTCGAATAACTGTTCTTACTTTCTTACTTTCATACAATTTTTTCACTCAAATAACGCCTCGACGTCAATTTCATCCCTTAAAATTTCAAACGGGAAAAAATTCTTTTTGCGAACTGTCGGTGAATTTCCGTCCGTCAGAAAAGCTTATTTCACAGACTCTCTACGATTTTGAAAGTAACGTATAAAATTGGACAAAAAAAGTTGAACAAAGCAACTCACGGTGAAATGGCTAAGGATTCGTTCACGTATGATTAAATCGATAATAACTGTAAAAAATGAAAAATTTTCTCACTGTACGCGTAACATATAATCAGACGGAATTTCAACTTATTGTGTATAATTATATTCGAGATTTTCTTCGCGGAGTTAGCTGTCAATTTCTTTGTTACAACTTGATTACTTATTTCTGTTTCTTCACCGAACCTGTCAAATTATTATAAGAATTTATTTTGACACGGAATTTAGCCTGTATATTATTTCAAGAGAAATAGAATCGCGTAATTGACGTCAAAATGATCGCGATGGGATAATTTGATCATCGTGAATCTTGTCTCAATTTGCGAAATAACAAAAAATAAACCGAGAAATAAATCCCCGTCCATTAATCGTTGTTTACAAGACATGCTTCTGCTTCTTATTGACGGGTCAAAAAGTGTTGCAAACCTCGCGAAAGAAAAAAAATCTGTAACAACCGTTGAGTAAATAATGCCGATGAAAAATTCTATGGCTTTAATTTTAGGCGCCCGAAACTTGATCTCCCGATGAATGGATACCTACCGAAAAACTGCAAGCAAAACATAAAAATATGTTACATTTATATTGGAGAAAAAATTGATATCCTCCAAGACAAGAGTCGGATATTGATAAGAGAAATATAGTGGTAAAAAAAAAAAAAAAATTGAAAATTAAAAAATTAAGACGAAACAATTACGAAGGAAAGCGAGGTGCAAAAATAGAATAGTGCGAAAAGCCTATAACGTGTAATATTATACATGACGTATAAGAAAATACGCACGTGCGCATTTTGCCGGGATTAATACCAAGGCAAAAGAAAAAAAAGCCTCAAGTCCAACACTCAAAATTAGTCTCAAAGAACACAATACTATATTAGCATACTTCTGCAGACTGATGCGAGTAAAAATTTTGCAGGTAATTGTACAGTGAAGTTCCGAAAGCGCCTAATTCCGAATTATTTTGTGGCGAAATTTGTAGCGAAGGAATCAAACTTTGGAGAATCAAACAAAGTTTCGAATGGTCGGAAGGCCGGCGGCACAAAGTTACGAAATGCAAGATTTCGAAAATTCAAGTTACGATAGAACAAAGTTCCGAAAAATAAAGTTTGGATGAAGTAAAATTCCTATAATTAAAATATAATCACACGGCCTGGTTTACTAAGCGGGTTGTTGTAAGAAATCGGAAAAAAACGAAAATCAGAATTACCAGGATTCCCAAAGTAAAAAGTATCGAAAATCCAAAACAAAGAATGACAAAAGTGGCGAAATTTCAACGAGTCAGAAATTCACAGAACCGAAAATATTCCATCATTTAGAATTTCGACGTTTCAGATTTTCAAACTTTCTCATTCTCGCACTTTCCAAACTTTGACTCGTCGAGTTTCGGACCATTCGAAACTTTGATGTTTCCCGAAAGTTTGATTTCGTTCATTCAAGTTTCGCCACAAAAAAAAAAAAAAAAAAAAAAATCGGTATTCAGTGCTTTCACAGAACTTTTCAAATTCGGATCTTCAACCCCGCCCCAAAAAGTTCGACTATTATATTCGCAGCTCTGATTCATACTAACCAATTAATGACACCGAACTTTTCACAGTTATTCATTTCACACGATTCTTCGTCATGGTAGTGAAGAAAAAAAAACATTGCTGCTATTCGATTCAAAATTACCAGTTCTAATTAGTCAAACGTAGATTGTGAAATTACTGCGACGTGAAATGAAGTCGGTAGTTCAGAAAAATGAAACGCGAATTCGTTACTCAGAAAAGTAGGAGAGAAACGTAGAGTAAAAAAAAAAAAAAAAAAATAAAATAAGAAGAAAAGAAGAAATGGGTAAGTTAGAGGCTATCGGAGCACGTATATCATTAATGCGTTTAACGATCGCCGTCGTAATCCGAGAAAATGAGACTGCGTGGGTAAGTATACCGAATACCACGAAGATCAGCTATATATATACATATATATAAGGCATTCGCGAGAAATAGCTACTGATTAATTACAAGACGTCAACATATCGGTTTCGGTACCGAAAAACAAGAGGAAAGAATAAAGAAAAATAAAATAAAAAATTGTCAAGAATTTCGATAAAAGAAAAAGGCATTGAAAGCTTTCCTCAGTTTTGCGAATAGAACATTTTCGCGGGTATGTTTTTTTTTTTTTTTCTTTTTTTTTCCACGTCACAATATTTTACCGTTACACACCGTAGTAACGAAAGAATTTGATTACGGTAACGACGTTTCTGGTTCTGTAACAACAAATCGTTCTTCGATAGGTGTAAGAGTGTAAAGAGAAACGGCGGGGGAGAAAAAAAAAAATCGTTAAAACCGATGGACGAAACCTGAAAGATTCGGACGGGGTCGAGTGGACATTAAAGGCATAGAGAGGATCGAAGATTGACGTCCTCGTCAGAGATCTATTATAGATAAATCCTCGGTGAACACGAATCCATTAAATTTATCTACACGCCTGTCGAATACGGGGTGGATCACCTGGATCACGTGGATCGCGCGGATCACGTATATATATTACATATTCACAATAGGCGTATAAATTGTATCTTCGACTGGTATGAGTCGATGTGAAAAAAAAAAAAAAAAAGAAAAAAAGGGTAATAACAAACAAACTCGACGAAGAGATACAACCGTCGAAAAATACCGCCTTTCCATCATTCCTTTGAAAAACGTCAAATCCGGCTTTATTATTCCGATGAAAATTAATGCCGTGAAATACAAGCACCGTGCTCGATGAAGCGAGCCACTTAAAATAGATACGTCGTACTTTTTGTGAACGTATCACGATCGTGAGGATCCTTGTCGAGCTCATTTCAGTTCTATTCATCCGAGATTCAACCACATTTCGTAGCAGCTTCTTTGTACGCGGGTTTGTTTTTTTTTTTCGTCGTCTTAAATTCCACTTCGAACGTTGTCTAGAAAAATCTTACTTCGAGAATGCTTTGCTTCGGGTAATGCGGACTTGGTCAAATTGCAGGTACTGGAAAACCTCGGATCGTCTAGAGTTTCCAAAAGAGCAGACGGTTGATTCGATGCAATTTTCATCGCAGGGTCTGATACGAAAATAGAACTTAAGCTTATCGAAGAAATAACTTGGCTAAGTATTTCAATAATGCGTCTGGATTCTGACGCATTTTTACTTGAGAATGTGGATTGTTATTTTTTTTTTTTTTTTTTTAGTCACGTCCCGACGAATCGAATTTTTTCAAAAGTATCCAGTTAGCCGGTACAAACAGTAAAAATCTGAACTGAAGCAGGTGAATCAAATCAGCGAGACTTGACTTACGCGTTGAGCAATGTTCCGATATTTTTACACTAGGAAAAAAAAATTGTTTAAATTACAGAGAAAAATGAAAAAAGATTGTACGAGAAATACTTCGCGGTTATGTTTGGGAAATTTATGAGCCTGTGCGATGAAAAAGGATCGTTTCACGGTGGTGGGGTGGAAGACACTTTATTCAAGGGTGTTATCAAATTGACGAGCAATTTAAAGTCTTTGATTAGACTAGAATCTGGTTATTTCTACGAATAAACATCGTGGAGCGTATCGATCGGTCCGCAGTTAGTTTCTCGTCTTTTTTGCACGCATCGTCCCACGTCTAACGATCTCGTTTCCATGGAATATCGAACGAAGACAGAGAAAACTAATCTGAAACACTTTAGCCTTTTTCTTTATTGTCCACCGACGATGTCATCTACATAGACCTCCTGTCATGCCAACGAACAGAGTGCAGGATATCGAATTCTAACGTTGCTTGCTTTCAAGACGATTTTCGACTCGGCCGAAGGAAGGGATTCTTACTTTTCACTTCACGTAGGCGTAGGGTTTCAACCCCTTTTAAAACTAATCGATCAAATACCGAAAAGCTCGAGGTGCCTCGACTTTTTTCATCTCCCTTGGCCATTCTATCCGATCGAATAAATAACAAATAACGAAACCCGCAATCAAGTTCTCCGCGAAAAGAAAAATACACACTAGTCTTCGGACTTACGTTGAATTTGGAAAAGCTAGTCAAAAGTTTTCCACTGCCGAGAAATCGGGGGCAAAAAAAAAAAAACGATTTTCCAAATTTTCCACTCCCTCGATGATACCGAAAATTCTCGAAAAAGTATAACGGAGATTATTGAAGTTGTAGAAACGTGCGGGGGAATTTTATCCGACAGGTCGATCTGTCCGAAAGATTTCGCGAAAAATTTTTAATCGTTGTAAAATAAATTTACGACGCGGTTTTTCCGGTTCGTTTTATTCGCTGGTTTGAATGACTAACGTTTATCGTTGCCACAACCGTCTCTATATGGTCTCAACCAGTAACGTATCAAGATTTACGAACTGTTGCGCAAAAGTGAACAGCGCCCCGACCTTTCGGATGATAATTTACGAGGCAATTCAAGTCGGTAAGGTGTAAACGCATAAAAGATGAAAGGGAAGTGGTGTAAACGATGTCTGGGTAAGATATCTGGATCCAGGATTAATTCTGAAATAGGTTTTCCCATTTCAGGTTTGAACAGTCAAACAGGTCGACACACTGCGTCGTGTTTATTATCCGAATGGAGGATGGACGATTAGGGTGCTGGACAGTCGGCGATGGAACAGTTCGAATGAGCCAACTGGGGGGAAAAAAAGGGTAAGGATAAAAGGAAGTCGAAGGGAAAAAAGAACTAGCCGAACAAATCTTACAAGCGTATCGTGACGGTTTCGTATTGCTCGGAAGGGAGTCAGTCGCTTATCGATGATACCAACAGGGCCGTACTTAAGGGAAGGGAGAAACACATTTTTAGGTCAAATTTCCTGACAAATGTCGTGCAAAATGAAAAAAAAAAAAACACTCTTCTGATAAAAAAAAAAAAACAGTTCTCCCACCTTCACGAGGCATTTTTTACTTTTTTGCTACCTCACGGAGGAAACTTTGTGACGGTGAAAATTTTTTTTTTTCCAGTTTTCGATGTCGATGTGTTCGAAATGTTAGAAAATATCTAGTAATCGTATTTGCGAAAAATGTCCGGAAGAATTTTACGACATTTTGACACTTTCGAAAAACCGTTGTGATCAAATTATTTTCGAATAATTTTACGATTTTGTAAACAAAAGATTTGTTTATTTACAAATAAAGTATCACGGATGGTCGGTCAGTATTTAATTTGGGCATGATCGGTCAAACACGGTTTTCACGAGTTTTTCAAGTTTTTTGAAAAATCGTCGAATAGCCAATTTGCAAATTGCAAGACATCGTACTGAAGTTTTTTTTTTAAAGATTATCACAACACTAAAGCTGGTATAAAAATTGAAGAAAATTGGCCAAACGGTTCGGATACTGAAAAAATATTTTTTACCGAAAGATTCGAAGAACGTATTTGGAATTTTTGAAATTGGTATTTGGATTTTATTTGCCCGACGACGAATTACCGAAACACTGTAAAAATGAAGATTGTTCATCTTGTTTGAAAAATATTCGGGGGTCTCTCGCTCCTTTGTCACCATATTATTCCGCTACTGGATGCCGAGAAAAAAAGAAATACGCCAATAGAAATTTTCTTCCTTGCGGTGAAGGATATTTGAAGAAGGGTTCTTTCACTTTCGTCACGGGTGTTCAAGTCTCTTGGGTGTGAAGAGTGTAGGTACGGATGTGATCGTATAGTAGAATGCAGCGGGGGAAGAAAAATTGGCGGAATTTAATTTCAGCTTTTTTTTTTTCCCCCTAACCCCTCCCGGGGATGATAAAATCCCCGCGCGAAGTGGCCGATGAGGACTTTTTTTGGTCTCCTGTCGTTTAGTCGAATCGACGAAATTTCTTCTTATGCAAATTGCGCAACAGTTTCGAACAGTTTACGACAGTTTTATTTGACTTCCCTCTATCCGCAGGGCGGATTCCTCAGGGTGAGTGTAACTAACCGTTTCGAGGAACGTTCGCTCCGAAAAAAGTAAAAAAAATCAATTTCGGCTAGGCTCGTATTTTCGTTGAATCTTTCTCCGCAGGGGTTAATGCTCAGGACCAAAGACACGCGGAAAGACGTTTTTACGCAGATTCGTCGAACGAATATGGTGAAAAAATTTTATATCGATTGTCGTCACAAAAGTACTGACAAAAAATAGGTACAATTTTTAAAAATTCGTCATTTCACACCCGATAACATCGCGTGTACTTTGAAATTGAAAATAATGAAAATAACCTGAAAGATTGGTTGATATATTCAATATTATTATTATCGCAAAAGTTTTAATTACTGGTATATAATTTTATCCTTCTGCCCTTACCACATTGTAATAGTTCCTCGAATATTTCGATAAACGACGAACGATTAGGAAGCTATTTCAGAGTCTACAAACTATTCTCGATGCCGCAAGGCTGCTAATCGCTTAGATTACGTTTTAAGCATTCTCTACGGAATTTCTGACCGTAGTTCGCGGTTGTTGAAAACTTTTCGAGGGTTGAACAGCGCGAAAGCGAAGGGTTAATCAGCTGATCAGTTTCGCGTGTGAACCGGATTTCAAAAATTATACACGATTTCACGAATTTCACAAGATATTACAGGATTTCTTACAATTTCAAAGATTTCAGATGATTTCGAAGGACTTCAAAAAATTTCAACGTATTTCATGGGATCGAAAGGTTCTCTTTTCAATTTTGCGAGGTTTGAAAATATTACATGAAATTTCTCTGAATTACACGAGATTGAAAGGGGTTTGTAAAATTTCGGGAGTTAAAAACATTTTACGGGAATGCAAAAGATTTCACACGATTTCAACACATTTTATGGGATCCAATGTATCCTAACCCAAATTACAACAGGATTTCGTAAGATATTATAGGATTTTTCAGGATTTCAAAAGATTTCACAAGCTTACAAGCGATTTTTTTGAGATTTCAATTAACTCCGCAAGATTTCACAAGATTTCGTCAGATTTTACAGGATTCCTCAACATTTCAAAGATTTCAGAGGATTTTAAATGATTCAAAAAAAAAAATTCATAGAATTTCCCAACATTTCACAGAATTTTCACGGGATTTCGTATATTTCAAACGATTTCACAGAATTTCGCGAAAATTCGTAAGACATCAGAGATTTCTAACGATTTGACAAGGTGTCACATTGTTTATTCGAATTCATAACATCTCGTAAAATATTTGTTTTTGAGAAAGTTTCACGGGATTGCAAAAGATTTCACAAGCTTTCGACGAATTTCATGGGATTTAAAAGATTTCAAAGGATTCCACTGTATTTCAAAAGATCACGGACGATTTCACAAGGTTTCAGAGGATTTAGCTGAATTCAAAGTACCACATAAAATTTTTGGATGTCGAAAAGAGATTTCATGGGATCCAATGATACATAGATACCGGGTGATTCCATAGATTCCGAAGGATTTCATCCGGTATTTCACAAGGATTTCGTAAAATTTCACGAGTGGTACGGAGCATATTTCAAGGGTTGTTAACCCCTGGGTTAAAAGAGCGGAGCCGAGCGACAAGGGAGTCAAGTTAAGTTCCTTCGGCTGCAACAGCGCCGCGTTTTTCCCCAACTCCCATAAAAACTGAATTGCCCGAGCCTAGCTGGCGGCTTTCCCCGATGGATCAGTGCATTGCGGCTAAGTGGCTGGGGATCGGGAAACCCGTGTTGCAATTTTTCTTTATTTCAACGGTCTCAGCGCGACGGAAACTGGGTCAAAAGAACGATTCGGATGGTCGGCGTCTCGAGGCCGCTCACCTGTACCACCGACGTTTTTCACCCTCCTCGGGAATCAAGGATTCGCCACACGTCGCTTATGTGTTGTGGAAAACTGCACAACCGCATCGCGTATACATTGCACAGGATTAGATACGATTTGTCCCGAAGAATAGGGCGTTCCACGCCGAACGACAAGGGTCCGACCCTTGACCTCTTTGATCCGGTTCACCATTTTTTATATCGTTGTTCAGGCTCTAAAATGCTGGGTGAATTTTTTTCCACGTTTCTTAGACGTCGTTTGTCTCGCTTGTGATTTTTTTTTTTTTTCAACACCGACACGTTTTTTCACTTACCCACTTCGACAGTTTCAAGAAATTCTCAAATCCTCTAGCGATAAAATCAACGAATATTTATCCATTCTTGTCAAGTTATCGTCATAATTCTCTGACTATATTCTTGGTACAATGTACGGAGTTCCTTGTAGAAAAAAATCCACCTTCGATCGCATAAAAAATTGGCAAAATAGATCGATTTCGAAACAACATTAATTCCCCGAACTCGTGAACAATAATCCAACGAACCTCGGGTTTTACAAACTCCGCTAATTCCACCGTTTCAAAATTACAGGCACAGCTGTGCGGGCTGCCTCCGTATAACTCATAGTAAAATCGTGCGGTAACGTCGAGTCTATCGACAGTTTCCCGTGCCTCGTAACATCGAAAATCAATCGATTTCACTGCTTTGAAGCTGTGGTGGCCGCTTTTAACCATGCAATTATGTCACAGAGGCACCGACTCTGATTGTAAATCAGCATGCCGCTTCTGTTTTCGATTAATAAAACCGACGATACGACACGTATAATCGCGGTCTGTGGTCTTACGATCATAATTCATTAAAGCAGTGAGAAAAATTTCAATCGTTACAGTAACTAGAAAAATTGAGTAAAACAGGTATCGTTGAATAAAACTTCGATAAAAATTTCTCTCAGCGCACCTAGAGAGAATTTCCCTTCACCGAATGAAAAAATAAATTATGAATTCGACAAAAAATGTTCCATTGATTGACAAGATTTGCAAAAAAAAAAAAAAAAAAAAAAACAAAAAACAGAATTCATCTTAATCTTAAAACTAATCACGCGCACTCGAAGCACGTCGCCTGCTGAGGAAATGAAGTTCGCTGCATGCGAACTGCTTATCGCGAAGTTATAAGGAGGATGGAAAAAAAAAAAAGAAAAAAAAGAAAAAAAAAAAATATGGGGGAACGAGAAAACCTCGAGAGTATCACGGACAGCCCTCGTACTTGGTTTTTCCTCCCCTACTCTAACGCTGCGGTGTCGTAGCGGGAGTTTGTTGTCCCAAGGGTGCATTAGACTCGCTAGGGCATCTTATCCCCCTCGGTTGCTTGCTTGCTTCGTCCTTCGTCGCAAATGCTCCGAGGAACGCGATCGAATCGCCGGACTCGTTTACTCGGGAGGAAAAATGCACCGAGCTGCACGCGTCACGGTTTATTTTTTCAATCTCCGAGGCGGCCTCCGTTTTTTTTTTTTTTTTTTTTTTCTCAAACCGCACGACCTTGCATCAATTTTCAAAAACCATCGGATTGTGCGATTTCGCATTCGTGCTTGAAAATAGTACATCGTGCAACGAGTGGGCAAAAGGGGCACACCGTGTTATTGGTGGTTTTTTTTTTTTTCTTTTCACCGGAGCCTAAAATCAGTGATATTGACCTATCAACGGCCAAGTCTCTTACAAATTGAAAAAAAAGAAAAAAACAACAAACAACATTCTTGTCAACGGTTTAAAATTTTATTTTTGTTCGCACACATTTTACAAATGGAGTTTTTCAATTTTCATGCCCGAATGTAAAAAGTTTTTCAAATGAAATTATTCGGTGAAAAATTTCTTTACAGACCGTTACTGGTTTGTGAAATTATTTCGGAACTTTCAGACAGAAATTAAAGAATATATTTTCTACAATGGCAACTAAAGGTTTGAAGTGACATTTCAGGTATTCGCTTAAATTTCACTCAATTATTCGATGTAATTGTGAAATTTTTCCACCGCGATTTCGCCAAAATTAAAATCGGATAAGTTTATGTTTTTTCTTTTAAATAAAATATTTTCACGTCATTTAATCTCAGTAAATTTCAAGTGTGATATCAGTCGTAAGTATGAATACAGAAATTCGGTGTAATTTCAGTGGAGTAAGAAATATTTTAGATTTTTATTTCAGTGATTTTTCGGTGGGACTTTGATTTGCTTTTAATGCAATCAAAATTACACTGAAAGTACCAACGGTGTAAAACATTCTTAACCACGTCGTGAAATCTATGCGTAAATTTAGTTCAATTTCAGTGGGAAAAATATTTCGCCACTAGTGACAAAATGGTTCGCTATTTCTTAATTTTCATCAGGCGACCATAGTCGTATAATTTTACGTTTGATTAGTGAAAAGTTGATTGAATTTTTGACAAAACTTGAATGAAATTTCAATTTCAATTTACTTCGGCGATTTATTTTTCATTCGTTTCAATGAAATCGCATAAATTACGTACGATAACCGAATTAGCGAAATTCTGTAAAAGGATAAAGAAGAACGAAGCAAATATTTTATCCCTTTGCAAATGTGGGCCATTTTTTTTTTCGTTCGTTGAGCCTTTTTTTTTCTTTTTTTTTTTTTTTTTACAGTCGAACTCTGCTCTTGCCTCGGACACATTTTCTTTTCGTTTCTTCGCTTTATCAAATAAGGACAGGTAATTCAATAAGCCGGAATACTAGAGATATATATGCAGAGACGTTTCGCCGCAAACGGGACCGAGACTGTTTCCATAAATCTTGGAAACACTGTCGCAGAATTTAAAGCGCACGATCCGAAAGCCGCGTGCTTACACGTATCCATAACACGATGCCAATGTATTAGTTACGTTAGATTTATACGTGAAAAGACGCAAACAGTTTTGGTGAATGGAGTGCACAAAATGCTAGTTCAAGTTGAACATTGGTATTTGTTAAACTGAAGAACAAAGAAGAAAAAAAAAAAAAATTCACGAGTCGTTGAATAAACGTCATTGTTGGATTTTTAATTATTTTTGCGAAATATCAGACGAGTTAATGTTTCAGCTCGGATGATTGTCTGATATTCTCTTTTTTATAATACTTCATAGACTCACAAATCAAAGAAAAAAAGAAAAAAGGATGCGAAGAGAAAAAGTTGAGCTTTTAAAACTGCCGGTTATTGTGAATAATATTGGTTGAATTCGCGCACATTGACGGTAAAAAATTATTACAGCGACGCTGTAATCCGGGGATGAGAACCGGTTTTTTATACGTACAAAATATCGAAGCATGATTTAAGAACCGCGAGACGTTATGTTCAAATTCGTGACAAAACGAGGGAACGGACTGTGAACGTTCAAGTTTGATTTGAAGCTTGGTTGACGTGGGTTCTATAATATTATACCCTTTGCGATAATTTTGCATTCGGCATCCGTGAGAAATTAGCGTCGTTTCCCCATTTCGAAATATCAGACAGATCGGGAATTTCAATGCCGCGTCCCTTTATGAACAAAAATTGCCCTTTGACGTTAATTTGCATTTCTCATCGAACTGTATCAAATTAAATTCTACCATTATTCTGAATAAAAATTTAATCTCTTTTCAGACTTCGACTTAAAAATTTTTCAATACTAAACTTCGAGTGACGGTATAAAAAAGTCATTTTTTAAACTACGGAAATAAAACGACGAGCCGATTCCGAGGAATGGAACGCAGTAATACCAAAGATTCAACTTGAAACTTTAAAATTTTTAAAGAATTTGGCGTTTAATTTATTGCATGATTTATCTTGTAAATTCGAAAAAATATAATACGAGAAATCACATAAATTATACGCGGAATTATTTCGATAATTTTTTTAATCTGACACATTATTTTCAAAAGGGAATAAACGAATTCTAAAAATTCTACAACCGTTACGATAATTTTTTCCACAATCCCTGCGAGCTTCCGAAGATTACGTTTTGCCAGCAGATCACGTGCTCAAGAGTTAGCGGGACAACTGTTTAGTTTACAGAACGGAGCAGTGAACTTGGCAACTGATTTCAACTCGTCCAGCTATATAGAATGTGCTAGAACATACTCGGTGTTTGATTTAAATAAGACCAGATTTTTCCGAAGATCGGTTACTCAAGATATTTATTCCATAAATCGCTCCTCTAAATGTGAATCGTTAATAAGATCAATTTTTCCGAATAATTTCCGTACCGTTTTCTTTATCCAAGATATAAAAATTCGTCAAACGTAAATTACCCAGAGAATTGAAAGAAGAAAATTTTTATTTTTGTTTTTCTCACGGGTGGCAACACCGGGTGTTTTTACGCATGAAGAGAGATGCAGCTGTCGTCCGGTGCCGGACAGTGACAAATTGTCGAAATTCTTATACCCTGCAGCAATATCTGCGCGGTTATAGTTGAAAAGTTTTGCCAAACTCGTAAAACCCCCTGGGGAAACTAATAAAAGTACCTACGGTTGAAATTAAACCATTCTCGAGGGTTATGGGTTGAAAAGAAACAAAAAAAAAAAAAAGGATCTTTTACTAGAAAACAATAACATGATGCTTGAATCGTTGCATGCGGCGTAATATTATAAAGACTATCACACCCCAAGTGTAAAATTTCCTCATATTCGGCGATATCGTGACCGTAAAATTTTATACACCCTCAGAATCTTGAAATTGTTTTGGCCAAATGAAATAACGATCGGCAAAAGTATTTGAATTCAATACATTCATGATTATCGCGTTTTGTTAGAAAATTTTTCGCAGTTTTCTTTGTAACGATTCAAAAGCTCGATCCTTAAAAAATTTGCAAAATTAGAGATTATTACGGTAGGAAAAGAAAAATTTTTTGGCATTTTTATCATCGATTCGAAAACTGGACAAATACCGAAGTTCAAAAAATGTCCGCTAGAGGCGTTAGTTCAGAGTCTGGCTGCCGAAGCCTCGGATTATCGTCAACTAGTTAGATTTTTCGAATTACGAAGAGTTCCAATTCAATATCGAAAAATCTCTTCGTTAATTCACGTACAATGATTATCGCGTTTTATTAGAAAATTATTCGCAGTTTTCTTTGTAACGATTCAAAAGCTCGATCCTTAAAAAATTTGCAAAATTAGAGATTATTACTGTAGGAAAATTGAAATTTTTTTTGGCATTTTGATCGCCTATTCGGAATTTCTGTTTCCTATTTCGTGCCGGTTCTTCTCGCGTGAAACTGGCTTAAGGCAAAAAGAGTAATACCTAACTCCGGGTGTTTCGAGTTGCGGTGGGAAAGGCGTGTAATCAAGGGTCAAGGGAAAATGAGGGAGAGGACGGATCCTCTCGCATCCAGGGTAAGAGAAGTATGCTAATTTTCTGGGAAGAAAAACTAATTTCCAACAAAGTGTACCTAATTACATCCGTTGCAGTAAACTCGGTGAAAAATTCGGCCAAATTGTTGTTGCTTTTCCTTTTTGCAACTCGACGCCGCGACGAATATTTCATAATGTAATATGTATATATATATATACGTGTAACCGATATTCGGTATAATGATTATCCGCAAATACGATTTATCACTTATTCCTTACTGATTACTCCAGGGCGTCGTTTGGCGCCCAGAAAAATCAGTTTCGATCTAGATTGACGGGGTAATGGAACCTTGGAGATAATGTCGACGCAGCTCTCCTTTAATCCTCGGACAAAAGGAATTGGCCCGCTTCTAATTCAGACAGCAAAATGTATACCAATCCGATACTTTGCCGCGTCGCATTTTCTCGACTTGATATCTATTTTCTTTTCATTAAATTTCGCTCAATCTTATCGGAAAGGGAAAGGAAAACAAGAAAATGCAAGAGCTTGTTTAATATCAAAATAGCATTCGAACTGCTTTCATACCGCGTGAAATATGAAAATTTTTGAAAATTATTTTCAAAATTGCGCAAGTTTTTTTCCTTCAAGTTAAATTAGCTTCTAATGCTATGGAAATATGTTGCAAGACTGATAAAAATGGGCGTCTTCGGAGAAATAAAAGATCTCATGGGAATATATGTTGATATGACGGTTTTATCGTTGTAGTTTAATTTTTGTTTTGAAATTGCATGAAAGTCAGATTTTGTAAAATGTCTCTGTCTGGCTCTGGTTGTTTGTAGAGGTTTGCCGAATGTAACATCGGTCTGGAATTACATTAACAAATGTCTGATTCCAGCAACTTTTGCTCCTTAAATAATCGAGCGATATTTATTTTTCGTTTAAAAACAAATGATCGATCAGGCATTGCAATTTTCAAGAATAGGTCAAAAATCTCTCATCGCACTAAAAACTACTCTTTTCGAAAACAGATAATAAAAAATTTCGTTCATCCGTTTTCCATTAAAACAAAAAACAAAAAACAAAAAAAAAAAATTGCAGAAGGACGAAAAATCTTCGATATTACTGTTTTCAAAATATTTAGTCCTCCGTTGTACATGAAATTCAGTTATCCGCAGATGCAATAACGAATTTTATCCGATTTTCCCCAATTTCGTGGGTAGTTTCCATTCGGCTTATCATCATCCCTCTGCCCGTGGATGCCTCTACATTATTATCAACCCTCTATAACTTGACAAAGTGTAACGTTCAGCCCCAATTTCCCGACATAATACCCAACCGAGGCTTGATTATTTCGTAATTACAATATCAAATGACGCGACCTATTATATGCGTCTCAATTTGCAATTTACTCAATGATAAATTGAGTCTAATATTACTGCATATTCCAGAGATCACGTCGTTTACAGTAAACACGCATCTTCATCTTCCTTATCGGGCATTCTAACATTCGCTTCAGCTTTCAGGGATAATAATTGAGTAAACAGTTCGGAAATTGAATGGAAAAACTTGAAAATCTTCCTCACTTCATTTCTGTTAATCAGACCCATTCGTTTATACGATTTCTCACCATACGTGTGAAGAACCTTCGTTAGTATCGATTGTTTTTTCTTCCCAAGAGTTTTGGATTTTCCATTCGTTCACCTGATATGTTCGCCTCCGAGATTCGACGCGAAAATATTTTTATATACTTGTAATCATTGTTGTTGTTATTATTATTATTATTATTATTATTATTTTTTTATTCGCTAGAAATTTTCTTCAAACGATCGTTAAAAATCGACTAATTTTTTTATCACATGCATATTCTTGAATGAATTTATATCGCTTCATAATCGCCAGCGTTGCGTGGAGACAATAATTTGTAAGTGCGCAATGTTTAAGGGCGAGAGAAATACGAAAAAATAGAAACACGAGTTTAACAATATATATGGATCTGCATTTTCAGCGTAGGAATAGATATATAGATGTAGTAGCTTTGGCGTATAAATAGTTGAAACGAGAAGAATTTGCATGCATGCCTGAAGAACCGCAGTATGCAGATTTGCAGGGATAACATCGTTTCCAATGTCCATGCGTTCCTTTTAAATATTCGGTTCAACGATATTGCGACAGTGGGCAGGAAAAAAAAAAAAAAACTAAAAAAAAAAATAAATAAACAAATAAAGCAACAATTTTCTTTCAATTTGGAAACAGAATTAAGTACCGACAATTTTTATCCGTGTGTTTGGATTCAATTAATTTTGCAGAATGCGTGAACATTGGACAACGATTTTTTCGAAATCCATACATTTGTTTTTTTTTTCTATTCGCTAATCAGCTTGAGGTAAGTAAAGAGTCAAATAGAATCGTATAAATTATAATCTTACCTTGTACAAAGAGCTGCCGCTGCCCAAGCCAAAAAACACAGACAAGTAGCTCTGGCTTTTGTACAAACGTACCTGAAACGTAACAGAAATAAAAAAAAAATAATCAAACATTTAACGATACGAAAATAAAAAAAAAATATATCACGTTTTGTTACGTTACGGAACGAAAATGAATCTTTGAATTCGGCAGAAAATGCAAAAAAATAAAAAAAACTGAGTACACTTTATTTGGATCAAATTAAATTCTAAATTTCAACCTCTTCGCCATGTTTACAAGTTGAGTAATTCTTAAACGTCCCGATTCTATAATGTAATACAATATTTAAATAAAATCAAGCAATAATAAAAAAAAAAAATTAAAATAAAAACATAACTCCTTTAGGTTAGCTTTCTTCGCCACAATTATGAGTTGAATAATTTTTAAACATTCCTGTACAATAATATGTTATAATATGTAGATAAAATAAAGGAATGCGACGTAATTAGTTTAGGTCAAGTGAGGTTAGGCTAGGTTACAAGTTGAATAATTCTTAAACATGTAAATATGTAAATAAAATAAAGGAATGAAACATGATTGATGTCACTTTATTTTTCGCCGCAGAGTTGTGTTTTCGACTTTGAAGGGGATATTCTACAATTTTTCGGTACGAGATTAACAATTTTGAGAAAATATCGTTGTTCGATAAAATTTTAATTTTATTGGCCGACTGCGAATTACCGGCAAAGTTAGGAAAAGAAATTAGGAGAGAAATATAGATTTTTTTTTAAATTCTTACTAATAGAATTTTATTGAATTTTAATCGAAAATCGATTATTTTTTATCATACCAATGCGTAATATCATTGGAAAATTTCTACTTACCCAGCTCTCAGTGGTTCGCATATTGCGTAGTAACGCTCAAAACTGATGGCCAGAATAGTGAGGACCGAGGCGTGAGCCACAGTCAACTCCACAAACGGAACAGCTTTACCTGAAAAGAGAAAAAAAATAAATAAATAAACATATTGAAAAAATAAATAAATCATACGAACCGCGAATTTTTATATTATACAAAACTTATGAACGAATAAAAATTATAAACAGACAGAAAATAGACAATACTTATTCTTGTTAAAGAATCTTTTTTCGATGCACTGAGAAAAATTTCATTTGTTACAGTGACTGGAAAAATTTGACTCTTCGTATTATCGGATTTCAAATTTGACATGAATTTTCTTATACCGTTATTCATTAATTCAGACTCTATTTTTGAAACGTCGATAAATAAACTGTTCAACTTTCTTGCTCCGGTATAAATCTTGTAATGTTTTACAATCGGCAATAACTATTCGTCGAAGAATTGTTATTCGCGTTAAAAACTTCGTATCGCCAACGTAATTTTATCATAAGTATCAATAATTTCACGGTAAAAATGAAAAATTTTTACCATTACGTGAATGGATCGTATAAATTTAAGAAATCAGTGTCAATATCGAAAATACACGCATAATATATGTATTCAACCCTCAAGCTTCGAACGATTTTTCTACCAAATTATTCTTTGCTCCCATTTTTGAAGTCATATAAATGAATTTCTCTAAGATGCAAAAGTTTTTGTTTGATAAGAAGAAAAGAACGAAAATATAATTTATCGTAAGAATTCGGGGATTTCAAATTATGTTCCTTTTTTTGTTCTATTTTCAGTAGAATGTGAATTGATCGCTAAAAATTGTCGTAAATATTCCCTGACCTTTCCCTGACCAAAGTATAATTGTTTTTTTCTGACTAAAATTCAAACCCGTATCGCTATTTCAAGTATCTGACAGATGAATTTCCAAAGAAATCGTTATCCATAAATTTCGATCTATTATTACAGAGTTTGCTTCTCCGTAGGGAAAGTTTAATTTCTTCTTTTACAAGCCGCCATAAAATTCGGCAATTCAAGAATTTCCTGACACTTCCCTGATCAATTTAAGAGAATAATTGAAAAGTGACTGTAAAAAAAAAAAAAAAAAAAAAAAAAATATACATTCAGGAAAAAAAAGAAAAAGTTTACTGTTTCAAAAAAAAAAAAAAAAAAAAAATCGCACTCTCAGTCTTTTTTCAATTATCCACTTGATTGGATCGTGAGTTTCGAATGCTTGACGCTTGTTTCGAAGAATCGTTCGCTGTTTTCTGATAGTGATAATTTCATTGGATTTTGCTTTCCTCTTTGATAATCGCCATAAAATTTGGCAATTTGAAAATTTCCCGATATCTTGCAAGAAGAATCGTAAAGTGTCCGTAAAGATTGTTCGAAGAAAAATAAATAAATAAAAATAATACACTCCGATGAAAAAAAAATAATTGGCACTCAAGGCCTTTTTTCAATTCTCCTTTACGCTGGTTTTGAAAAATCGTATTGCGAATACGAGAAATAATCTAACGACTGATCCAACGACAAAGATTATAATCTTTCCTCCAAAACACGTGTAAAATCCTTCTAAGCAAGCTGCGCCCGTAATTTCTCTGAAATAATTGCAGTCTCGCTTATAACGGACTGTAAATTAGCAGACGACTCGACTCGTATACGCCGAGGCTGTGCGTCAAGTCTTTATGGAGTCAGGTCAGAGGTCTGCAGGCATAACGGAGGCGCACCGGAGCTGGTGGAATCCGTATTTCGCAGTGGTCCCAAAATAATGGGCTTCGAGGGACTTGCCGGTTTATTGCTACAGCCACAGTTCGGCCAATCGTCCGACAGGAAATTAATCCGTTCACCTCGGTGTGGGAATTTTTTTTATTTTTTTTTTATTTTTTTTTTTTCCACCCACCCGAGAGATTTTTTCACCTTTGACGAAAAATTGTCAGTAAAACTTGGACGCGTTTAAAATTGTACCGAGAACAATGTTAGAGAAGTGATAAATATTTTTGTTGTACGGGAAGTTTTTATTTCATAACGAAGAAAAGGAAGGAAATCGTAAATTGTTTTTCTGTTTTCAATTAAGAAGCTGTAAAAGCATTCACCGAGACTTTATAATATCCTTCCGATGTATAAAATAACAATTTAATTATAATCCGAGTTTACGGAAAGTTTGAAAATCAAACTTTCGCAGTTTTCACTTTGAGGAAAAATTAGTTATTAGACTTTATTCGTTGTAACGAAGTTCCTTGTGAGATAGATACTTTTATTACATACATACATACACCAAGTCCAAACTACCGTTCGTTAACGTTCACTAATGACAATTGATCAACAAACGAATCGAAAGATCAACAAGGATAATAATTGTACCTAATTTGTTTACAACGCGAATTAAGCGGCTACAGAATACGTCGTTGATCGCTATTCATTTTCAAGAATCAGACAACGGGCTGATTTTTGTGTTCAAAATGTTGATTGTTAAAATTTTAAAATATTCCAGCCACACTGAGAAAAATTTCATTTGTTACAGTAACTAGAAAAATTGAGTAAAACAGGTATCGTTAAAAAACTGTTGTGGTAAAAAATGAAAACAGTCAAGGACTAAAAATTTCTGTCAGCGCAGATCGAAAGTTCAAAAATCCCTGCAACAACTTTCGACTTCCCGGCATTTGTAGCACTCGGGAAAATGTTTGCTCGTTAACAACTGCGATTAGCTACTAATGACAACTTCATCCTGCCTTATAAAATCTCATAAAGTGGCCTTAAGAAAATATACCAAGGGAGCAAATTCGAAGAGGGTAAAAAATTTGCCTCGAAAGCATCGAGAATATTGCTTAAGATAGCTTTAACCGTTAACCGTTTCGGGGCTAAAAACAAACGTCGAGAGGGGTTCTTTACTCGATGGCAAGACGCTTTCGATAACGCGGCTGATGTACAGAGGGTGAAATGGCTTGCGTTAAATCCAAACCTTCGAAAGCCTCGAGATGTTTCCTGTAACGCGAATTCGTTGTTTTCGATCCTAAACAGCAGGCCGAAATTATACTTTTTTCGAAAATCATGCGTTAAATTAATTTAAACATTATTAAACAGTCTCTAACTATGTTCATTCTTTGCCATAGTTGAAAAAATATAGCTTCCGGTAAGACAATACAGATTAGTTTTTTAATTTTAATCAAGAAATATATCTGGTTTTATCGATTATTATATTATCTGACCATGTTCATTCGTTTCGAAGAAAAAATATCGATAACTATAATTTTTCTGTAATTTCAACGTGTAAGGCAATCCTGACAAAAATCAATTATTCACAACTTCACGGCTATTTAATTATTTTATCAATTTCTTTAATTTTAAATCAAAACTCATTTCGTTGGTAAATTAATTTTGTAAACAACTTTTCTAATCTTTACCAAATTTTTACACAATGGTTTTCGACGACTTTTAAATATCTCGTCAACATTTTCGACTATCAGTCGATCAGTTTTCAAGGATTCTAACTCAAGTTGGGCGATTCGGGGAGAATGGAAAGGGGGGTCAAATTTTTCAAAGAATAAGGTCACGTTCTGGTCAATAACAAGCTTCGCATTTTCCTCGCGAAAAGTCGACATGTATGTATGTGTGTGTATATATATATATATATATATATATATATATATATATATATATATATATATATCTATGTACATAACATATTTACACGCGAAACTTCAAACTTTCGACAAAGAAATCGTTCGGCTGCAGCATTTGTCTGTAAAACTTTTTTCTCAAGTGGAACAAACCCACATTTAGATAGCGAGTGCCCTCTTCCGATATTTTAATACTCTCATATATTTCCTCGTATCCTGAATCTGGACCATCGATCGATTTCTCAACCCTCAAAGCTTGCCTGTCTGTACGCCTATAAATATACTGTACATCTATCGGACTGTCGATATTAATTGTACTAAATCACGAAGGGATTTTACTTCATCTACGTGAATCTCATTCTTCCACGCAATGATCGCGTCACGATTTTTACACTGAGAGAAATTTTTTTTTTCGGTTATCGCTCGGTCCTTAACTATTTTCATTTTTTACCACGGTCGAAAAATATAGTCCTAGGTAGAAAATGAAAAATAGTTTTCTAGCCGTTACCGGAAAGTCTAGCATCCGTTGCTATTCTTTCTCATTACGATCGCTGTTGCTATATTTTCATGTAGCGTTGACGTTAAAGCCTTATTTAACTAAAAAAAGTAGAGTAAACCTCAGAAACTGATTTTGCGTCGCAATGACCAAAAAAGGATCGACGATAGCGCAAAATATTTACGCGTACCTAGTTTTTCGTAATGCCAACAATATTCAAACAGTTTTTTCAACGATACCTGTTTTACTCAATTTTTCTAGTTACTGTGACAGATGAAATGTCTCACAGTGCAATATCCGTTATTTTTTATCTTAGATTCTGATGAGGTAAAAAATTTGAAATTAGCAGAGAAAACTTTGCCCAGCTTAGTTTGTTGGTTGTAAATAAAAAATTTGCTACACATTTCGGTTTTGTATACAGCATCGTTTGCATATTTGTTTAAAATTGGGCGTTTAACAAAATTAGAACGTTATCAGTTACAAAGAAAAGTCCATTTTAACAACACAATTTTACGTAAAATTCTCACGAGTTATCAAAGTTTTAACAAATTTTCGGTGTTCGCCATTTTACGTTTGGAAGTCATGATGAATTAGAAATTGTTTTTCAATTTCTACAAGGTGGTGAACTTTTATCGAGAAGCAACGTTCTATTCGTCAAGATTAAACAACGACAAAATAATATCCTTCGTTAATAAAGCAAAAAAATTGTCACTCACAAGTCAATAAACCGTCATTCGTTTGTGAAAATTGAGTAGTTAGAATTTTGAGAAATTCTTGTTGCATTCTTTTCTGAATGTCAAATACAGGCGACTTTGGTACAGCAAATGAAATAGAAGTTAAACGGTTTGAAAATAAGACGAAAACAAAGTTTTTCAACTCGCGGTAAATTTTTATTTTCAAAAGGTCGTTTTCGACGACGAAGATTTCTTTCCAACATAATCGGAAATCACACCGTAGAAAAAAAAGAAAAGTTTCGTTTATTCGACGTGATGGGTACGCGAAAGAAAAAAAATAAATAAATAAAAGAAAACGACCTAAGGGAAAGAAAGAAAGAAAATAAAAAATAAATAAACCGTCGACTCCAAACGTTTTAATTCGAGAAGTGGGCGTTCTTATATAGAAAAACACGTCGAAGCAAAAAGTCATTAGGTTAGAACGCCTGGAGTAATCGTATAAAACAGCGAGGCTGAAACTCGGTCGGTAAAGACTTTTTACGCCATTGCGAGTGAGAGGTTAAGGGATCCCTTCTTCCATAACACAGTTTCCAAGAAAAATACGGAACGGAAGATTAGGGGCGGTGATTTGTTTCGAACGGATGCGTTCGCGGGCTTTTTGACAACGAAATTCTGCGGAGTGTTCTGCTCGAAAATACATTCGACGTCGAAACACCTTGTGACTCGATTTCATTATCGACTGAGCAAAAATGTGAGGATCGCTCCTCCCACATTCCCATTTCCTCTGCATGAAAGATACGAGTGAAACCAATTCCTTTTCTTCACCACCCGGTTTACCCATCCTTTGAGCAATTTGTCATTGTCTTATAGGTATATAGAAAAACCGCGGAAAGGTTTTCCGACGCCCTCTAACGATCATCGGAGAAAGATTGCGGGAGGTGAAATTTTATTCGAAACTCTAAACCTGCAAACTTTTGGCTCACTCTGATTAATTGCAAAGAATATTTGACAGGTATTTATAGCAGATTTGCCCCGGATTGAAGTTTTTTTTTTTTTTTTTGATTTATGAAAATCTTTGTAGTTGGTAATTTTTATTTCAATCATTCGGAATTTTTTATTCGTTAGAATTAATTGACAGGGTTTACAAGTCCTTTTCACTTTTTGACAAAAAATTATCTGTAAGTTGAAGGGAAATTTTTTTTTCCGAAAGAAAAAAAAAAAAAAAAAAAACGATTGCGACAAGTTTGTGACAAAGTTTTCAGAGTTTGAGCAGAAATTTGTGTTTTCTGAATCATGGGTTGTTACCACGATAAATGTTTCAATATTAACGGATAAATTGTACTTTTCCGAAGTCTTCGATCATTATATTCTTGTTTAGAGTGATTGTTGACTTCACATCGTACGTTTGAGGCAGCATTTTGGAAGATCGATGTATAAGTTTGAGAAATCCAAGAAGAAAAAGTAAAACAAATTTGATTCAGTCTTTCAAGGATGATGTACCTAATACTTCCTTTTTTATTCGACAATATTATCATCGTAGGAAAGGTTGTAAATCCTAGAAAACCGTCGAAATTTCCAAGAACCCGGAGGAAGTTCTATAACTATATTATATAAAAGTGTTCAGCCGTCTCTCGCGGTCCGTACAAATTTCGATGCTAATTTTATCCGCAGATTCTCTCGCCCATCCGGCGATCATCTCAGAATAAAAACACGACCTTCCGGGAGCAACTTTTTCGCTCCTGATCCTTTATAGTCGAAAATTTTTATACGAAACTGGAAACTTCGAGCCAATATAACAGTGGCATACATTTATATTAGGTACATTATGTTCTAATTCAATCGATTGAAATAATCGATGTAAGAAAATTGATAAAATCATTTCTTGGCAAAACTTACAAATAAAAAGAAACACCATGACCAAAAATTTTCTGACGCTGCAGCTGCTGGTATAATTTTTTTACTCTCTCTGTTGTTGTAAAGAACTTGCTCATGAAAGTTTAGTGAAGAATGGTTTGTTTTGTTGATTGATGGAAGAAATATTTTCTAAAAGGTATTCAGAAGATTCGATAATAAAAAAAAAAATATTAGTACGAACGTATATTTGAAATTGAACAAATTTGTTTTGCCATTCGAAATTTTGTTTATATACAAATTAAGGAAAACACTTTTTCAATTGATCAATTTGAGGTTGATACTGTAACCTAATATTCGGATCGGTGTGTTGCAACAATTAGCCAAGTCAGTAACCTTAATTATTTTCCTCACTTCCACCTTGCGACGCAGTTGTTATTTAGCATCGAAGCAATATGCAAAGTTTGTTGCGCACCTGACGGTAGGTAGCTTGCATTAAGTCGTCGGTCGGAGGATGTTGGTAATGGGATTATCGTGTGGGAACGGAAATGTAATGCTGGGGCGATGATTAGGAATATCGGCGGGGTTCAACAGCCGGTCCGGACATAAGATACCCGATCAAATTCCCCCCCTCATCGACGCAGGAGAACCGTTGATACGATTTTCCAATTTTTCACTGTCTTATTGATTATTCGAGGGCGGTCAGTTGGCAAAAAAATGATCAGTTTTCCAATCAATCTAATAAAATCAAAAACGCAATCAGGCAAAATCCTTTCTCGCACTGCCAGGCAATGAATCTCGCTTCCGATTATACGACTGTCGAAGAACAATTGGATAGTCGTGTAAATCACTCGAGAAATTTATCGTCGTGTATATACGTACAAAAACTACGGTATAAAATGACGAGAGTTTGATCACAGCGGTGATGAAATTGTTTATCTACCTGAAAATCGAATTCCAAACGTCGACAAATCATTCGAGGATGTCGAAATTTAACGCAATCAGCGATTCAATTTCGCGTGTCATTCGTTAAACGTATACATGTGAACAGATTCACCCGAGCTATTTGAATCCCGCGTAATATTGGGTTGCCTACCGTTGAGGGGAATAAATATCGGTAAAACAGACGCACCGAGTTACCGATAGGTAGAGTTTTTAAAGCTCCTCCCGAGTAATCTGGAACTGTCCGTGTTTCTAAGTTGCCTGGACTTGACCAAGCAGTTGTTTCGTTGTTTAGAACCAATGTCGAAGCGTTCAGTGATCCCGTTACGGAGTTACGTTGAATCGCTTCTACGCCTTGACTTGACTAAAGTGATAATGACTCCGCAGGTCTGTATTACCGATATTTGTTCCCCTGAGTGGCAGGCAATCCAACATACTGCGATGTTATCTCTGCTGTATACATATTATATTATAGGGCGTCGGGTTGTGGTTGAGATAATAGTTGGTTCATATGATCATACAAATTGTACGCTTTGGTTGGTATCGTTGATTGCTGTACGTGGGCGTTTTCGCCAATTGCCGAATCGATATAGGTAAGTATACAGATATATTTCGATTGAAATTCGAAATAGCCAAGTTTGCCAAACGCATCGATTAGGTATTTGAGCAGGTTAGCCTGCGTTATTATATCTGATCATACCGATGAATATCGTGCGATTGAAATTACGCTTCGAACAAATTTAACAACTGTAAACGCGTATTATTTCCAGTCATATTGAATCATCGATATCATCGACAAACTGTTTGTTAACACAGTCGACGGAATAGTTCAATTTTTATCATCGATATTCTCGATTCCAGCAATCATTTCACCCGTTATATTTTTCATAAAAATTGAAAAACTTCGATGAAAAAATGCTACTTTGGTAATTCGCAGAAAATAGGATTTATCGGTTCGAAAAAACCAAAGCTTCGTTCGATTCAAAATAAAATTAATAAAATCCGTTCTCTGATCGAACTAAAAATCGTCAGACTTTGGAAACACTAATAGATAATGACGTTAATTTATTTTTCGTCAAACGACCGATTTCTGGGATTATTTTTATCCAAAGAAAGAAAACTCCCGCAGGATAACAATTTAATTTCCTTTTCAAGTGTGTATAGTTTTCACCTTCTCCCCGTGTTTTTATCCTCACCAATGGGGACTTTTCTCCGCCCATTCTACATTGGACGTATGAAAGAAGCAGGAATACGTGGGCGACTGTTTATTGTATTTCCTTTTGCGAAGGTTGTACGGGTTGAAGGGAATTAGGCGAAACAGGATAGAGCCGTGCAGGCGACTTTATTCCCGCATGTAGGACGCCCAAAGGGCACCGCAACTTTTATACATGAAGTGGTATTCTGCTTGAAGGGA
Organism: Neodiprion lecontei; assembly: GCF_021901455.1. NCBI lineage: Eukaryota > Metazoa > Arthropoda > Insecta > Hymenoptera > Diprionidae > Neodiprion > Neodiprion lecontei. Next base: position 4,698,197 of record NC_060266.1, read on the forward strand.
CCTATATTACCGACCGAGACTAAAAGCTCCGGTAATACGCAACGGGATAGTTTCGTTTCTACTCGAGGTAGGTTATACAGCCTCTTGCTGCCATGCTTGATACGCGGGAGGCGGTTTATTCTCTCTCTCTCTTTCTCTCTCTCTCTTTCTCTCTTTTCTTTTTTTCACTGAAAGTTATTTCACGCTAGAAATCTGCCCCACCGGCTTTTTTCCTTTTCGCTCATCTTACTTTCATTAAATTTCTCTAGAGTTTAAAACTTTCCAGGTATAATACCTCCAATGATCTTATAAGGTTTTATCATCATAGCTCAGGAAAAAATCATCACGAAAGTCTAACTTGTCTAAAAATATTCGGTATTGGTTACTGAAAATTGGATCTTACATACATATAAGATTTTCAAAGACACGAAGTCAGATCGAATTGTGTCTGATCGTACTTGATATTTGTATTAAAAAAAAAAAAGTTTCAGATCTGATCAAATCTCAAGGCTTCTGATTACATCTGATGTTGTAACTATCGTTCATGTTTTGTTTATACAGAGTATCAGATCTCAATGTACAAAATCATATAATCCCACTGAATCTGACGATTTCTTTGAACATGTGTAAACCAATGTATCAGATTTGTTTATAGAAAACACTAATCCATTTTTCAATAAGCTATAAGTTGAACATATTTTTCTTTCTTTCCGCAAACGATAAACGTTTCATTCGCGCGTTGTTGAATCGCCCGAAACGAGAGGAAAGGAATATTTCGATCATCGAAGAGGGAGAGAGAATATTTAATATGAGTGATGCCGGATGACCGTATCGAGTTGACAGCATGTCAGCTAGGTCATGATCGTAATTGACACGAACTATTGCCCGGCGGATAATTCGTTCTCCGTATCATTACTATTCGAGGGAGTGTAAATTTGGTACACCTAGTTTACTTATTCTTCTCACTGGAAAATCTATAAATCCAATAAAGTGTCAGGTTCGATGGATCAACCGATGAGCGAGTGGAAACGTAAACGAAAATGGTATGTATAGATACGAAAATGGATGGTGTAAAAATTTTCCGTCCAATTATTTGGTGCTTTACGAAAGTTCGAGGAGTTCGATAATTGGTTATCCTAAGTTGTGTGAAATTTTGTAACTTGCTTTGAAGGTTGCTGCAGTATTTTCATATCCCAAATGGCCTACTTCTTAGAACCCGTACGAAGAGATCGTAAAGTTGAGGATTCAGGTATGATTTACCGCACTTTTAGTTCCATGAAACCACATCTTAGTACGCAAGTAAAACGTTGAACATCGCGAAAGTTCATTAAACATATACATATATATGAGGCATTCCGTAAGATGTCGATCAAGATTTTATAGAAGTCGAATTCCATTATAAGTCATTTCAATCAATCATTTTGGTTTTATATTTTTTATAAATCTCCATCTTCCAATAGGTTTTAAAAAGTTTGTTACATTTTATAAAAATTTTCTGAATTATTTGAGATTTTAGTTTGTTTTTTTTTATTTTTCCAAGTTCTGAAATCACACTTCAGATACGCTGGGTCGAAAAGTTCTGAAAAAATATTACGATCGCGTTTTTCGTCACGTACTTTCTCATACGAAAAATCGTCAAACCAATCTAGGACATCGACTTGGAATCTTGATCGAGATGTCACGGAACGTCCCATACATGTATTCACCAACGTTTACCTAGTTTCATCGTCTTAACAAGTAAGTTATAGCCGTTTTCCATGTCTTCTCAAGATATTCCGTATTCCAGGTGCATCCAGTGAAAAGTCTAGTTTCGTGACCGGTGTCGCATAAATCGGTAAAACTAAGGTACGCCGACTTTTACCTCTTAGCTGCAGAGTTGTTGCTGAGTGTAGATAATTCACCCAGCCTTGAAGAGATTTAAAAAAAAAAACCACTCGTGTAATTTATCCACGTTGTTAAATACGACGAAGATCCAATCAAACGTGAAAATGTTTACAATGACAATCCCGACATGACGATATATCTTGTTTTTTGCAATTATGTAAATCGTGGTTCACTTGACTCAAAATTGGCATATGAGGTTTCAATTACTGACACAATATTTGTTCCTAATTTAGATAAACGAACATGTATTTACTCTGCCTGATTGTATGTCTCGTACCTAAAACGTATCTCGCGGAATGTTTCAATTCTGAATAGAACACGAATGTTTTTGCACAACTGTTTCAACGATCAATAACGAACGAAGCACAAAGACCAATACGCTGGATAATTCCTTAAAAACACGAAAATAAGTCAACGAATGGAATCGCAGTATCTGTTCCAATGACGAAAGCACGAGAATAAAATCTAACCGACCGGATCTCACCCGTCAAGCATGGAAATAGAAGTGCTTCACCACCGCCATGGTTCGAGTAAAGTCTTCTGGTACCAATCGGAATTCTCTGTAAAAAAAAAAAAAAAAATTATGCCGTTTTATACACGTACCTAGGTTACCAAAACCTTGGTACTAGGACCACTTCTGAAACGATGCGACTTGACACGACTCGAATGATGGTCGTAGATCCCAAAAGGGGTGAGTACCTACATCTCTCTGACAAATGGGACACACATATATATACACATATACACGCACACTCCTGGACTTCTCCACCGCTGTACGTCACGGGTATGTGCGTCACGGTACACATGGATTACACGCGGATAGTGTATGTATACGTGCAACGTGTACATAAGGGAAACACCGAGGATAGTCCATTGCAGTCCTCCAAGGTGAAATTAGACCCGGAGAGTTTGAGGTTGGGAATTGGTTGGGAAAAGGCGAGGATGATGGTTAACGGAGGTTAAAGTATCCTCGAAATGTTTTCGGGGATTTTCCGGTTTCGCCCTTGTTCCGAGAAATAGTTAGGATCCACCATGCATCTCCCGCGCGATGTCTTTGTTCATCTCTTATTCTTCTTAGCTTCCAACCTTTTTCGACGATGCGATGATAGGAAATTCTCAGCGTCCTATCCCGCTTTCACTTCCGGTTAGTAGCTACGGGGTATCGACCTAAGTACGTCAGTCCTGTAGCCTCATATCTATACCTAGTCTTATAGTGTCTCTGCAGTCCAGGGATGAGAAGACAGGCCGGAACGCGAGCTGATACCGATATATATATATATATATATGACGGTGATGCTATCTGTCTGGCCTGCTGATGGTATTACGGTCTTATTTCTTCGGGAACCCGTCGTCCGATACAAACGTATACCGTGGTTTTGCAACGATTCAAATTACGCGGGAAACGAATTTTACTCAGGGATTTTCACTGTTACTTGATCTCACGCAATCGTTTTCACTCGTCGCAATTAATTTCAGATTTAATTTGCTGTAACGACGCATAAGATCAGATCTGAAGTTACAACTTCTCAGATTGGGGTAAACACGCGTGCCCGGATAAAATATCAGATCTGGTGAGGTGTGAAAACGTATGGATAGATTTTGTGGTGTATTTTATTAGATCTGATATAATGTCGGATCTTAACGTGTATAATCAGATCTTAGATACAAACAATCCTCGTTAAATCCGCCGTTGTTCATCATCTTTTATGAATAAATTTATGCAGATACAATGAGAGATCTTACTACTCGTAATCAGGCTAGAATAATGTCAGATCTTGAAGTTTGTATTTTCAGATTCATATCTTGGTAAGATGTAACACTTCTGGTTCAGTTTGATGATTTGCTTCGTCATATCTGCATAACTTCAGTCAGATAAAATGTCAATTTTTGAAGAGCATAATCAGATCTTAGTCAGATATAAACAAGTCTCGTTAGATCTGGTGTTTTCTTTAATTGTATCCAATTAAATTCAAGCGAGTAAAACGTTGAATCTTAAAACCTAAATTTTCAGATTATATTTGGATATAACATGTCCGATTGAGTTTGGTATTTTGCATCGTAAGATCTGAAAAAAATTCAGCCATACAAAATGTCAAATTTTAAATGTGAAAATTTTTAAGTATAAAAAACCGACTCCGTGGTATTTTTTTTTTGAGAATTTAATGCTCCGCAAGAATATGCGTGGAAATTTTTTTCATCTCAAACGGTTCGATAGTTACAGCATTTTTAATGAAAATATATTTTTTCGCGCCTTATTTAAATGGGGAATTTCAAATTGCCACTGAAACGTTTTAATATTTTGGCTCAAAATTTTTTTCCAACGGGATAACTTTTTTCTTAATAAACAGGTCCTTTCAAGACGACAAAATTCGATAGGTTGGTTTTTTTGGCTGACTCTACTACACGCATTCCAGTACATAAATGCATCGGTAAGACGGCCATATTGAGCTGCCCCGCGTATCAACGATTTCGATACCTACGTCAGCAACCGCGCAATAACTTTCCGAGAAATTCGTTGATAATACATCGACACTAGTTTTATTTATTCAGGTTAATTTGACTTTAGATTGAACTAGGCTTTAATTTCCTTGCGGAATTAACGCTAATTGCGAAGAAAAATATTCTCCACACTCGGTGTACAAATATGTTACAATTATACGGTAATATTACCTGGGAAAAAAAAATATATCTCTGGCATAAGTTTGATACTTGGGGGAAAAAAAAAAAGACAGAGTTTTTCACGCGGTGTTTTTCGGCCCAACCCTTTCTAATCAACACTCGAACCGTAAAGAGGTTTTCATTACATCTCTCTCCGTTTATTATATCCTATTATTAGCTACGTCAATTCGGGTTGAACGATCGAAGCAAACAGCGTGTTCGGTGTAGTTCAATGTTTTTCTCATACCTGTAATATATCTCTCGACTAATTGTTATCTTCTTTCTTCTCGGTGTAAACACGTAATTCAACACTTGAGTAAACTTCGATTTTTGGACGAAGTTCATTCGCGTTATCGGCCTCGATAGGCAAGCCTTCGATTCAGTTTCAATTATCCACGCCGTGTGATTGATTATAGGATTTATTGTTTCCAGCTTACAGACTGAGAAAAATTTCATTTGTTACGGTAACTGGTAAAATTGAGTGAAAAACAATTTATTCTTGCACAAGCGTTAAATTTTCGCGACAGTTGCAAGAAAATCTAGCAACAGTGATCGTAATGAGAAAGAATAGTAACGGATACCAGAATTTCCGGTAACGGTTAAAAAACTAATTTTCATTTTCTACCTACGTTGATTCGTGGTAAAGGATTAAAAAATAATAATAATAATTTCACCGGATTCAAATTCCACGATTCAAGAATTTCTGGTTTATTTAAATCCCCGACGAATTCACGTGATCTATTATTGATCTAAAATCGTTTGACTAATCGCGGATGCTTCGATTCAGAGAGGTTCAACCCTAATTGAAGATACTTTACAAACGCTCCGCGATATATTTACCGGAGATGCAGAGATGTTCCCGTTCCTCCAAATATGCCGATAAAAAGTCTTAACGCTTTCGCGTTACTTTGCAGGTATATAAACCACTCGGCAAGACGCTCGATCGTAACTGTCTGATCCTTTTTATAGAGTTTTTCTATAGACGCATAGTCCCCGAAGAATTCCCGAGGAAAATGGAAAGAGTTGTAAGAAAAAAAAAAAAAAAAAAAAAATACAACGACAACCTCGGAGAGAATTATTTCGCTTCGGGTAAATTGAGTCAAATGTGAATTTTCAATTATCGAAATCCTCGTTAAATACTTGAATCCAAACAGCGTTCATGTCTGCTGGAATTTATATTTTCAAAAGCTTTCTACAATCGTATTATGATTGATTATTAACATATATTTCTTGGTAGAGGGAAGAGAGAAAAAAATAAAAATAAAAAATGTATACCAGTCGGTTTTCTTTTTGTGGCAAAAAAAAAAAAAAAAACCAACCAACTACCATAAAAATTGAGATTTTTCACGACGGACCTTTTCACCTTATAGAGACGAGAAAACGCGTTTCGCTTGTTCGATTTCAACTGCTATTCGGTGAGAGACGGCCACGTGAGCATCTACAAATAAATTAGTCAGCATAGGGTGAAATATCTGAGAAGCCTCCCCCCCAGACGCGTTGAGACGTTGTAAAAGTACCGGCGCGTATCGTCATTATGGAAATTTATTCACCTAGCCCGTGAGAGATGAATGGTCAATTTCACTTTCAAATAAACATCGTCTTTTTCACATATACATATACATTATATCAGTATATATATATATATAATATTAGGGTGTGCAATAAAAAAGACGTAATTTTTTTTTTTTTTCAAACTCGCACCAAAATTTCCGTAGAGAATCTCAAATAGAATATCTCAGACAAATGCGACCTCTTAATATTGATATTTAGAGGTGCCTATTTTATTTTTTCTATTTTCCATTTAGTTGACAGGTGATAAAAGAAAAAAAAAAAAAAACTGTCGGAAAATTTTGGAATTTTTTCCCTCTTAAACGGCTTGACTTACAAATGATCTGAATACAGATTCTTATAGGAAATTTCCAGGTCTATAAAAAAAAGTAGTGAGATAGAATTTTAAACTACAACGTTTGAAAAGGAATTTACCGTTAAAAGCAGAATTGATTTCAGCAAAGTTATTTATCATTGGAAGTAGAGCTTTGAAAATTATAAAATTGTCAACTGACTTCCTTTCTCATAAAAAATCACAAACTGTAGAATTTTTAAGAAAAATTTCATGATATTTAGTAACAAGTTTCAATATTTTGCCATTGGCTAAGAAAAATAATAGTTGACTTTACTATAAATTGAACTTTGAGCTTGAATAACTTTGGAACAAGTCAATTTATAAAAAAAATGATAAGATACACTTTTTGTAGACTGTTCAATTTCCTATGAAAATATGTACGAATCATTTGAATTTGTTCATCGGTTTGCGAGCTACAAAATTATGAAAAAAAATAAATAAAAATAAACAAATTTCCTATACTATTTAAATGGAAAATAGAAATCCGCGATGAGCGACCTCTAAAAATATTAATATTCGAAAGCATTTCAGAGGAGATCTTGAAAAGAAAAAATGGTTGATTTTTTTGAACCCGTATAATATATATATATACATATATATATACACATGTATATATAATATACACTATTCACCAGCGTTACACGCGTTACCCACTAGAGACACTTTTTAAATGATAATAAATAGCCGGAAGCAGGAATGAATCTCTCCAACACACAGCTTGCAGGCTTTATCTACAAGCCGTTAGATTTTCACGAGCGGCAGACTTCGTTTATTTTATTTTTTTTTTTACCTCGTTCCGAACGATTGCAATATTATTATTCGATTGAAATTTTGTTCAGTGAATTTGATCGATCGAATTGAAAAATGGCCAAACTTTAAATTCTCGTGATTTTTTTTATTTTTTTTTTTCTCATTCACAGATCAGTCATCGGCAAACACAAGCGAGAAAACATTTCACGAATTTTCCAGTTCAATATTTTCGAAACGTAAAAACACGAGGATATATTTGGGTCGTATATCCAAAATCGACGATTTACAATCGAAAAATTTACCCAGACCGTTTCTTTTCGTCCGTTCGTATGCAATGAATCAAACTTCACTCTTCGAGGTGCAAACAAACTGTCGAACAGGTTAATTGTATACTTGGCGATGATTTGCCGCAGCCGCAAATCTAGTTTTTTTTTTTTTTTTTTTGGTTATTTCTTTTGTATATTTGCCTCGAATGAGTGTTGATCGTATATTTTCCGAACTTCATTTTTCACACCTTAAATCTGAACAGAAGTCGTGAAGTATAATAATCAGAATTCAACCACTCCCTAATTTTAACACAAGCATATAATTATAAAAAATTCAACAGTTCTAAAAATATCTTCAATCATTTTCAAAGAATTCTAAATGTTTCGATTTAAAAAAAAAAACTTCAAAATATTTTAGGTGTTTCCTTGGATCCGTCATTTTGAATTTTTAAAATCCGATTTCAGATTCGTAATCAGCGACTCGAAAAACTTGCAATTTATGTAAAACATGTATAGATGTAGAGGGGTAACTTTCTCGGAAAAAAAATTATTCCTTTAATTTTCACAATCTTTTTCAATCAAATTGTTTCAATCGACAATAACTCACATTATACATGCATACGCAAGAATTACTTTCGAGTATCGAAAACGTATTACTATACTATCAGAAATAGCAAAAAAACCGCAAAGAAAAATATGTTGCAAAGTTCTCTGAAAAAAAAAAGATGTAAAATAGGTGGTAAAAATTAAGGGGTTCCGAAATAATGTATAAAAAAATTTCGAAGATTGTTTCCGAGAGCTATAAAACACGGATTCTTGATGCCTTGTTACGTCGATGATTCACTGGCATTTTTGATTTCTCCCCCGGCAAAGAAATTCCGAGGGTGTTAATCCCTGGATAATTTTTTAAAAATTCTTCTCCCGACTGTATCCGCATACCGACGAGTGAATTTATTGTCACGACTGAAAGTCGAAGAAAAGCGATAATACGCAGTATAGCGTTAATACAAAATTATAATCTAACTTTGACGAAAAATGAAGAACAAAAACAACTTATTTTGCAAACAGTGCAATTACATCGCCAGCAATATCCCAATTGTAACAAACAAAGTTTTATCAACAATTAAAAAGAATATTAATGTTTAAAAGTGCAATAAAAAAATAAATAAATGAGTTAAAACTCGACTCCTCTGACGAATCTAGTTTATGAACAACATCTTTCACCCACCTTGTTTCATTTTATTCCAAGTTTTTTTCATTTAGTATGAATATTTTCAATCCCCAAACCCTAAAACTGCATATTTCTGCTTTTCTTCGACTTTCACGGCCCGTAAGTATGCGAATTTTTGATTCTAGAAAATCAGCTCGACAGTCTTTTTTTTAGAGAATTTAATGCCCTACAAGAATATGTCTTGACATTTTTTTTATCTCAAACGGTTCAAAAATTACAGCATTTCGAATGGAAAAAAAAAAATTTTCGCGTGTTATTCAAGTGTGAAATTACAAACGGCCAGCGACACCTTTTAAAACTGAGCTAAAAATTTTTCCAAACGGTAGAATTTATTTCTCAGTAAGTAGGTCTTTTTAAGACTATAGATTCGATAGTTTAGTTTTTTTGGCTCACCCTAATATACATATACATACATATATATATATATATATATTACATTTCTTGTTACAGTGAAACTGATGCACTGAGAACATACAGACGAACCGGAAAGTGAATCACATCCGATTGGTTTGGTTCAGAATCCGTGCAACATAAAGATGTCAATCATTATTCGAGTATCTTGGCGCACTCTTGTAAACACAGAATCAGGCCAGACGTCTTCAACGGTTTGAAATTGCTAACTACAATCAGCGTTTCACGCCTCTGACCCCCCCACCCCCGCTCCGCCAAAATTGAATTCGCAAGTTCTAGTTTATTCCATTTCTACGCGTAAACAATTCACAACCATTGCAAAACAAGTTCGTTGCAAATCTAAAGCTCGTTATTTGCTCTCGTCGTTATATATACACACACACACAATATAGTCAGAGACAACAACAATATCTAAATGTTCAAAGTTTACGCACGTAATTTGATTAGAGATGTAATCAGGGTCTGATTCCACGAATGGGGCAAAATGGCAAATCAATCGTACCAGTGAAAAAAATTCCACACCGTATTACAAGTTTCTGACTAATCCAAGATTTTCGTAATTTTTTTCAAAGTTGAACTCACTCGAAACGAGCTATAATTCGAAACTACGAATACGTGAACAATCGAAGCTTTCAATTGTCGTTCAATCCCGACGGAGGATTGTTTGGGAATAATTTTTAAGGATGAATAAAAATCTGTAACCTAATTTTTTACTCCTGCGAAGAGGAACGACGAAAGTTTTTTAAATCGAAGAATTACTTTCACGATTAATTGTTTTTAGATTCGCGCCGATAAAGTTGCAGCCGGTTTTAATGAGAATCAAATTGGCGAGCGATGCAATTGCAAAGATGAAAATTTTCACTGCGATGAACGTCGGTTGCAATTTTTTTCATACCATGAGAATGAGATTAAAACGTGATTATATTACTACCGGAGCGTAGCGATGAGGGTGAAAAAAAAATGATTAAAAAAAAAAAAAAATAGATTAAAAAACTCGTTGCAATCTCTACCGTATCCAAATAACGAAATGTTGGCAAGCTTTCAACACTCCCACCTACCGCATGCCTCACGAATGTTACAATCGAATCAAACTCGTTTCTTTGTTATCATTTATTTTTATCGCTTACAATACCAGGTATTATTGTTAAGCGTTAAAGAACCGAAAATTTCGATTAACTACACGACTGAATCAGACCGATAATTGATTCATTTATAAATACACCAGAGCGTGAAAGCTATTAAATAGAAAGTATTTTGCGACTGAAAACGAGAAGAAACTTCTTTTTTTATAATCACCTAAACTGTTTCAACTTCGTCAATAGTCAGTAAATTAAAGGCAGATGTTTTCCTAATTTTTTTTTAGACAGTCTTTTTCCAAGGAGTGAGATTGTTAAACTACTTTCTTTTTTTTTTTTTTTTTTTGGTAACAACTGCCGCGTTTTTTTTGACTCCACATGGTCCTTTGAATATATCCAAGTTTAAAAAAAATATACAATTTATTCATTTGTTTATTTCAAAAATAGCACACGCGTGTTAACGAATGGTCGTAATTCGTATTTTGTTTTTACGAAAAAAGCGCTTCCTGCTAATTTACCGTGAAAATCTGAACGCCAATTTTTATAAAAAAAAAAATTAAAACACACCAAAAAATTTTACAGAATTTTTCAAAATTTTTCTTCTTCTTGTTCCTTGTTTGTCCGCCATTTTGAATCCTCCAATTTCAAGTTCAGATTCGTAATCAATGACCCCAAAAACCGTACAACATAAATTTTTATAAAAATAAAATAACTCTTCGAATTTACGACCGCCATATTGGATCCACCGTTACGAATTTTTGAATTTCGAGTTCAGATTCGATTGGTCATCGATCCTAAAAACCCATGTATGCAATATTTCAAGGGAATCGCGTACGAGGAAAAAGGGTAAAAATAATCCAGATAGTGAGCTTTCACCGGATTTAAAACACCGGTAGGTAAAATCTACTCGACTGGCACAAACAACGTTTGTTCTCGACGATTTGTTTTCCTTCCTAAATCATCGCTCGGCCGAACGTCGGCGACGGATTAAATCCCCGACTAAAGGAACTTCTACACGCACCTTAGTAGCATCTGCCGTCATAAATTTGACTGGGATTTGAAATTTAGAATCGCGGTTATTACATATTGGTTAAAGATTTTCGTTGGTCGCGTTTTTTTTTTTTTTTTTTTTTTTTTTTTTTTTTTTTTTTTTTTTTTCGGTCGTACAATTATACGTGTATAAATAAAATGAAAAACTACCTACATGATGTTTTTGTCGTAAATCAAAAACCGAAATACAAGCTTATAATCGATCGCTGCCAACTATTAGGATGTATTTTATGTTGACAAAAAGGCTATTCCGTATTCGTTTTCGGATTGTATGTTTACAAAGTTGATTCTTGATCCTATTCTTTGTACCAGTTCAAGCTAAAATTAATGATTATTCTGGAAAACAGGATGGTAAAAAATTTGTTACGGACAAAAAAAAATTTTCAAATTAAAAAATACAATAAAGGAGAGAAAAAAAGAAGACAAAAAATTATTTGACTCGAGGCTCAAGCATGTTGAGAAAATCTCTATTTATAAAACGGAGAAAAAACTGGAAATGAAAGATTTAAAATAGACTTAACCATTCGGTAATCGATAACTTTTTACAAGCATCGGAGTAGATATTTTACAATTGAAAAAAATCCTATTATTATTACTTTTAGCTTCAATTCAAATTTCCAACATCGGTAATTTGATAGCCAATTTTTTCAACACGAGGTTACAATTCTTATCACGTCATCGTAAATTTACTTTTATAATTTCAACGCATTACTATTTGAGTAATGTTCGATTTTGCTTAACAAAAATATTTTTCGATGTGATCGAAGTTTTCTTTCAACAATCTTATCATGACAAACACGGGATTCAAGCTTGTCGCGTTTCTGATAAACTGTAACAAATGAATCGTTACGAAAAAAAAAAAATTCAAAAATATATATATAGGATGAACGCGACTTCGTCAAAACGAAGTTTCAAGTCCAGCAACGGAAGGGGGGGGGGGGGGATAAAGTCGGAGGAAAAACGATTACTGGATCAACCTTGGCCCCTCACTTCTGATTATACAAGGGTAGAGGTACCAACCAACCCATAACCAGAGTGTCGGGGCATTCAATTTACCGTCCAATTATTTAGCAGAATTATGTCACTGACTTGCCGCCGTAAATAACGGGGATTTAGTGCCGAGGTGCTTCTATGGTATATTCCAGGGATCTAATCTGCGGGATATTCGCTCGAGGAGTCCATTGTTTTCACATTCACATTCGCAAGGGTGGACGATTGTCGTTATGTGGGTATGAAGCTCGTATTTTTAGGGTTAAAGTTGAACGGAGGTTTTTAACTTCCGAGGTACTCGAATGATTTTAAACACGATATTAAAAAACTTCCAACATACAGGTTACGTCAGGCGTATTATTCTGTGTACGAGAGTCTCGTTTTATGGGGTCAAAGTTGAACTTCCGTGAAACCGTCGAAATAGTCGGACTTTGAAAGAGAGGAAAAAAAAGGTGGAATGAATTGTTTAATTTTTTCAATATTTAAATATGCTCAGAGCTTTGATATTTAGTTAACAAATGAATGAATAATTAGAATCTAAGTGACTAGTCTACATGTAAGATTGTTGTATTTTTTTCAAGACTCGAAGAAAATTCGACGATGAACAGCAGCATTTTGCATGTTTGAATTTGCAAAAATCGCTATAGATCGAATTCCTAGTTCGCTGCGGGGTGATGCGATTTTATTCAACGGATAGATCCACGTAAGGTTACATCGTCTTCAACGCTTTCGAACTTCCACTAAATATGAAATTCAGGAGGATCAGAATACCGCGACCAAGTCGGATAAGGGGTGGTAAAGAGCTTGAGCAAGGGATTCGCTGTACACGCGTAATTTATGTATGGCGGTTAAAATATACTTTATAACGAAACAGAAGGTCCCAAAAGAACGAAAGGATGACCAATTTTTGGATAAACTTTATAGTGGTAAGTTCGTTTTAAGAGGATGCTATAGTCAGTACATTTACCGACTGAGCGAAATGTCACTCTTTCTCACTATTATCGAAATCTGAAAAACAGAATTGTAAATACTGTCAATTCTCAAAGTTTGTAAAGATTTCCTTGATCCGGAGAGAAAAAAAAAGGTAAAATGCGATACGCTTACTCTGTCGGTACTTCGAAATCCTCCTAACCGACATCCTCCTGTAATTACGCTTCTCTCGCCGTTGAGAAGACTACGGAATATCCACGTATAAATACGGACAATGTGGGATTCAGACATATATCAGTCGTGTCCATAACCTCAAACCGCGTTAAAATGAGCTACAAGTATATTGTAACATTCACAATATTTTTAACAATTTATTGCCACCTTTTCAGAGACTTGCAGGTAAGCAGAATTGTCAATACAATCAATTCTAAAAATTTGAAACGATTTGTTTACTCTAGCGTGAAAAGAATCGTAAAATCCTATTCGCTTACTCTGTCGGTACTTCGACATCAGCTTGGCCAACAATCGGTAATGCAGATTTCTCGTTAAACGTTGATTTTTTTTTGCCTACCAATTATTCTTCGAGTATCGCAATTCGTAATCGTTTCTCGCGAGTTTTCGCTAAGTACACAATTTTTTCCTATCAGCTTATACGACGTTTGACGAAATTCAAAGATATCAACAAAGAAACTTGCAAACTTTGTAGAGCAGAAAAGCCTGCACAAAGCTTTGATCATTCGGATATTTGAAATTTGTCACACTATTTCATCGATCAATTTCAATGACAGGAAGGTATAATTTCACAAATTTTCCGTCCAATCTCACGCTGTCCAGATTCTCCGCAGTTTCGGCAATCATTGTCGGAATTGTTGCCGCCAGTTAATTCGGGTCAACGCGATGGACGAAAATCCGTTTGATAAGACGACGTTGGCTCGAAATTCACGCATTCGGGAGGAAAATCAATAGAGAATATTATTCCTGTTACAGAAAGAGAAAATTCAACGAGACGTGATCCCATCTCGCATCCAAGATTGGACGAAATTATGAATCACAGTTTCGGGTTTGCGTCGCGTTTCGCCCCGAAAGTTACTCCCATTTTCTCTTCTCGACAGTCGTTCGCGACTCGAGATTTGCGGCGGGTTAGGGAACATCACCCACATATTGGATCTTCGAGTATTTCACCCCAAGAAATTCCATATGAACCGTCTAATGACAGTTTTGAAGCGTAGATTCGTCAATTTAACTGCCAAGAAAAGAAACTATGACTCCGGAATAATGCTGCAAAAAAATGAATCCCTAGTTCACGGTAATTTGTGCACTTTGCAAGATTTTGCCGTTTTTCTCCTGAAATTTTAACTCTCATTTCGAAATATTCGCGACGATAAATTTTCTGATTCGCTGTTTTGAAAAAAAAAAATTTTTTTATTCATATAAATATAGGTATGAAAGTTTGAAACTTTGCAGACAATTTCTAAAACATTTTTTGACCATGCTTGAATTTTACCGAGCGTCCGTTTTGGGTAGAAAGAATTGCAACTAATTGCCGGAGAAGATTTTGGTGCAAATTTCACGCGTCGCTGATCAATTAGAAAACGATGATAATACAGCGAACGTAAAAATCATGTTCGACGGAATTCATTGAATTTAAAAACCAGATTTATTCACCTCGGACTTCAATAAATAATAATATCGAGCCTTGGGATTAGGGAGCTGATTTTCTTTGGGGTCGAGGATCTCTCTTCTATTTTGGTTTTGGTCCCTTTTGGGATTTTCTATAGGTTTCCGGAACTAAACAGAAGAGAAATGGGTGTCAACCAAATTGACCAATTTCTTTACTTTCCTGTATCTCATAGAGTCTGCGGCTATTTCCTTATAAGTGGGTCAAGTGGATCTGGGTTCGATTTACGTTGCTTCATATAATATGAAATCCCAAGTCTCCTCAGGTCTCGTTCGCATCGCAAATTCCTTCAATACTCGCTGAAATACGAAGTCAAAGTTTCTCGGATTCATTACACCTACAAATAATTTCAAAATGGTTCACCCAATGACAAATCTACTTACAGTTCTGTCAAAAATCTGTGAAATCAAAAATATCATAACACTTTTTTCCTAAGATATATATCTATTTCTATGATATATTTCCTATTCCAATTATCCAATATCCATTCGTAAAATTCTTCATTTTTCTCCGTAAAATACTATATTGTGTATTTAACCAAACTGAAATCTGACTGGACTTGAGAACGTTGGAAACATACGAGAAATGAAAAAAAGCCGAAGGTTCAAGAATATGCATCGGAGAAAAAAAATTTTGCCTAAATGAGAGCGAAGGCGAATTGATTTAATTTGTGCTTCTTTATTTTCTCTCGAGAGAATCCAGGTATTCGCCCGCTTTGCTAATCAAGAAAGCTCATCCACTTTGACAACGTTACTTAAGGAAGGCTGGTATCGACGAGCCGAACCCCTGCGATTCTTATTTGAATCCAGTACCCAGTTCAGGGTGAAAATCTACTAAGTAAGTCAGAAATTGTTCCAAGTAGTTTGAAACACACTCGACTAGTTTCTTTATTTGTATACAGTTAAGATTGTGTCAAATGACAAAAGTATAAAAAATTGATCAAATAAGAACTTGTTCAAAGTAGTTTGAAACATACTTTACTAGTTTTTTTATTTGTGTACATTTAAGATTGTGTCAAATGACGGAATTTTGAAAAATCGAGCAAGTCGAAACTTGTTCAAAGTAGTTTGGAAACACACTTTAATAGTTTCTTTACTTGTATACAGTTAAGATTGTGTCAAATGACAAGAGTGTAAAAAATTTATCAAATCAGAACTTATTCGAAGTAGTTTGAAACAGACTTTATTAGTTTTCTTTGCAAATACTTGTGTACAGTTGAAATTGTGTCAAATGACAAAATGTTGAAAACTTGATCAAGTCAGAACTTGTTCAAAGTAGTTGGAAGCACACTTAACTAATTTTCCTTATTTGTATACAGTTAAGACTGTGCCAAATGACAAAATTTATAATAATAATTTAAACGCGTTTGGTCACGTTATCGCGACACTTTGAATTTGCAATAATCATTGAAAAAATTGCCACATTTTTCTGAATAATATAAGCAAAGCGAGTTTAGCACGGACTAGAATTGCATTTATAATATCTACGCGCATTGTAGCGTGTAAAGATAGATTATTGTACATTTCTAGCGCAACTGACGAGCTTGCAATGCATGCCAATAACTCGTTGCCTCGTACGATATCGCGTTGGAAAATAGAAATAAAAAAGAAAAAGTGAAAACAACGTTCAATAGCGGCGAGCGAATTTATCATACATGAAAAATTTCGATAAAAAATTGCAAACCCCTTCCATCAGGGATTTTCCAACTCGCAAAATGATCCGCACGTTCAAAATCAACCGTGTAATGAATTTTTTTTACCAATTTATATAACGATTTAAAACACCAATAAAAAAAAACAAAAATGAATAAATAAATTGCTTTTCTACAGTAATAAAAGAGCTTCGTCTTTTCCGAATCAAATTTTCCTATTCCACATCAAGCAAGCAGTTTCTGTGGAGAAGGAAAAATTTGTTTCCAAAAAATCAACCCTCTGACGATAAATGAATATCTGCGAATATCCGCCCAGTATTATTTCTTTTCGCGTACATGATTATATGCACTATTTATTTATCAGATATTTTTTGCACAACTCCCATGTATCCCGATTAAAATGGCAACTCTATACAGAAGTCGGGTTAACCCAAATAGATAATAACGTGCCAAGCGGGTTTTGTATTTTCCGCTACGTCATACACCGCTGGTCGTATGCTAATTCCAGCCTGCGATTGATAAGGCATTTGCGTTAAGCTCACTCGGTATTAATTTGCATACCCGCTCTCCTGTTCGACAAATGGTTAAATGAGTGATTTTTCTTCGGAATTCAACCTATTCGTTTAGCCGCAACAACAATAAAATACTTCGCGTATTTTTGCTAGTCCAAAATCTGGTTTTTTCATTCAGAATATCATCAAAATATTACCAGAGAAATTCAAATTTTTCATAATTAATTGAATTAAATATAATTAAACCTCCCAACATGGACAAAAAAAAAAAAAAATCAGTTGGAATATTATTCGGTATTACAAACAATGCAATTGCAGTTTTAGTTTGTGTTGAAACATTGCACGAGCATTGAATTTGAGGAGATTGATTCGTTGCAAAAGTAATCAATGGAACAAAGAATTATTCGACTTTGAACAATCGTTAATTTGAAACGATGATACTTTAAGAAATTTCACGAGACTTTCCAGAATTTCAGAGAACTTCCTACAGAATTTGATAAAATTTCAAACACTTCACTGAATTCAATGCAAAAAGTATTTCAAAGATTTCACAGTACGTGATAAAATTCACCGAAACTTGTACGATTTCATAAAGCTTGACAAAATTTTGGAATATTTTTACCAGATTTCAACCAACATCACAAGATATCATGAGATATCATCAAATCTTCATAACCATCGATTTCATGCTAAACTTCTGCGATGTGACGGCCCTGAAAAAAAATTCTCACTACCTGAACAAAAAAAGTAGGGACAAACTGCTTACTTGATGGCGATTAAATCGCGTGGTTTGATACAACGGGGGGGGGGGGAGAATTGATGTGCGGATTTGTCGAGACAATGTTTATTTTATAGGCCATTACCGTGCGTTTATTTATAAGAGAAAGAAAAAAAAAAGGTAAAAAACCGAAGATAGTAAAGTGGCGAACGTCTGGTTGAATTACGTGGCGAAATTTAGCACAGAATGCATTGTCATGAAAGAGACACACTCTCACTCTCTACTAGCCAGCTATAAACCTCTAACGTCTGTGCAACGAAAGGTTTTTCTAATTATGCGAGATCACGACAAGTTCAGAAGCGTGTTCGTGACACGAAGAAAGCCAAAAAGCCCGTCTTGCCATCTAAAGTCTCTGTGCTTTAAAGTTTAGACCCACGGTTTAATCAATGTACCATTTTGACAGGCTGAGGAATCTCTCTTTGAATCCTCAAGGTTCGAATGACGTTAAATTTGGTTAAAGCGATTCAAAGTTGACGAGGTCTGAGACAACCGAAGATCGGAATAGAATTGCAGAATATCAAACATGACAAAAAAAATTGAGGGATCAAGACTGCGTTCTCTTCAAAATTCTTCGGACAATCGTTTTCGTATTTTCTCACCTCATAGACCAGCAAAAAAATAAAAGGAAAATATTCCAGTCAACATTTTGTCGTTGTGTAAGCTTCTGAAATCGAAACGTAGAAATTCTTCAAGAAGATATCAAACAGACGGTGAGGTGAAGTAGAGGAAAGGTAGGTTATACCAGAGCCAATCTCAGTTTTGACGTGAAAAAAAAAAAAAAAAAAAAAAAAAAAAACCACGTAGGTGTCACGTATTTTCATCTCATCTAGACGTCTGCAAGCTCGGAGTTTGATCGAAGGCGAAAGCTTGTAGGATGCAGCTGTTTCACGTTTAGTGGTTGAAGAATAAAGTTTCAATTCTCGACAGCTGCAGCTGTTATACTTTCGACTTATTGTCATAGTTAGCCCAAGCTTTTTAATCCAATCGATCACACTGAGAGAAATTTTTATTTCCGGTTACCGCTCAGTCTTTAAATATTATCATTTTTTACCGCAATCGAAAAATATAGTTCCAGGTAGAAAATGAAAATTAGTTTTCCAGCCGTTACCGGAAACTCTGGTATCCGTTACTGTTCTTTCTCATTACGATCGCTGTTGCTAGATTTTCTCGCAACCGTTGCGAAAATTTAACGCTCGTGCGAGAATAAATTGACGTTAAAGCCTTGTTTGACTAAAAAAAGTAGAGTGAGCCTCAGAAACTGATTTTGCGTTGCAATAAGCAAAAAAGGATCGACGATAGCGAAAAATGTTTACGCGTACCTAGTTTTTCGTAATTCCAACAATATTCAAACAGTTTGTTTTTAACGATACCTGTTTTACTCAATTTTTCTAGTCACTGTAACGAATGAAATTTTTCTCAGTGCACATTTCCGTGGAGCTTCCAAGCAGAGTTATCCCAAAAATTGCATCAACACAAAAATTCACACGGAATATCGAAAGTCATTAACGCGACGACGAAAGTGACAAGATACCGTCGGTCTTGATTCCATTTCCATTTCCGATCACGGTCGTACTCCACGACAGTTCGAAACATGATTCAAACGGCATGGGAACTGATTATTTCGATTCTTAAAAAAAGAAAAAATGAAAAAACGAGACTTTTTACAGCTTGGGCAATCCGGACTCTTTCCACTCGAATCTGAATCACCTGGATTAACTTTTACACCTGGGATTTGATGTCACTCAATTTCTCATGTCTATGGATATACACGCGTGGCGTGTCGGTTCACGGAATGTTTCGCGACCTTTACCCTCCGACGAATCGCATCTTCTTACGGACCAGCAGATGCCAGGCAACTCGAAATAATAAAAAAAAAAAAAAAAAAAAAAAAAAAACAGCAACTCAGACGTGTCATGAATTTCCGAAGAGTTACGAGCTATGTTAAACACAAGGGTGTTGAATTATCGTTGAAAACGTTCGGTGAATTTGTTTCTCAAAATTGAACCGGAGGCGTGCCTGTCAGTGGATGGATGAATAAAAATGTCAACCCGTTATTAGACTCGGTATTTTTTCACGACAAAAGTCGCGAATTGATCGGTAATTCAGAACAATTCGTGGGTGGCATGAAAAATAAAAAATTAAATTTTAAACCTACCCCCCCCCCTCTCTCTCGCTCTCTTTCTCTGGATCCTCAGGATCTACAAATTCGTTAAATAGACAGGTAATTTTATGATCACCTACTGAAATAAGATTTCGAACTCCAAGTGACAACAGAAAACTTTGTCATTTACGATCTCGTAAAACATATCCTACCTGAGTTAAGGATGTACTGGCTTTACATTCCCAATCAAAAGTGAGTCTCGTCGACGATATTGAATACTTTGTGATGGGATGAGAATCGGTAAAAAGTCAACCGCAGCAAAGGCGATAAGGTAATGAAATTTGAATAATAATAAAGCCCAAAAGTTGTCAATATATTGTTTAAACGAAAGATTGTTCGACAAATTTTTAGGGAAGGTTTTCTTTTGTGTCACGTGAAATGAATTCGTCGATTTTTCTGAACGCGCGTGAATTTTTAAACAATTTTCTCATTATTTCGAAATTTCAGTTTTCGAAGTATTTGCGAAACTGTTTGTTCAATGCCTCGGAAACTTCTTAACTGTAATGTACAAAGTTTTTACGAAAACGTATTCAAAACTCGCGATTTTTCCTCCATTTTTCAAAATTTCAAATTTTCGAATAGGGAAATTTCAAGATGGTGAAAAAGTTGTTGAAAAATGCACGTACATACAGAAAAATCATCGAGATAATTTTACATGACAAGAAAATTTGTTTCGACAAATTATTGACAACTTTTGGGCATTATTGTTATTAAAATTTGATTTTCTTATCGTCTTTATCGCGGTTGATGTTTTACCGATTTTAATCTAATCCCAAAATATTCAACATCGTATCGTCGACGAGACTCACTTTTGGTCAAGATTGTATATCCAGTACATCCTCAAGTTGAATCTCCAGGGAAAATTGAATACGCTACTAAATTTCTCCCAGCGTTACGAGGTTATATTCGGTACGCATAACACTGTAAATCATAGCGCGGATTAGTTCCACAGAGTCAGTGTTCGCCGCTATGGATGTGGGCAATGGAAAAGCTCACTTCCTACAACTTGGATCTAGGCCAGGATTCGCCTCGATAATTCTGCCCTGTACGACGAGTGTTGCCACTGAAGGAATTACCGCGAAACGCTTTGATTCGATTTCACCGATTCGAGTCAACGTCAAACGGAATGAAAGTGCCGAATGCTTCGTTCTCTCCAATATCCATCCTCTACTCTATCACTGGCGAATAAAATATGGTGCATGCACACGTTCGTGCGGTCCATCAATGTTGATTCATTGTTCGACTAACCCAAGACGCGATAGCTCTCTGACTATTTTTTATAGTCACGATGACATTTGTAATGCTTATCGTGATCTTGGATAAAGGTTGAGAGTAATTTGTACCCTACAAGATTACACGGTTTGTCAAACAACATTAACTAGTTATGGACGAAAAGAAGCTTCAAAATCGCTCGACATCACAATTCATTGATATTGAAATATGTAAAACCCGTGACTATGACTTGTACTTTGAAACGTCTGAATACTTGTCACTGACACTTCGTAATTGGCAGTCCTACAAAAGAACTCCATGAACTGAATGTGACGGTACAACAAGCGGATGATGGGATTCGAACATCAGAAGAACTCCATCATGTAAATGTGAGGGTAAAACAAGTTGATAATGAGATTCGACCATCATCGGAACAAGTCCACGAACTTGTGTATAACCCAATGATTACCACATGCTGAGAGTAGAACAAGTAGACGCATACACTATCCAAATGTTGTTAATTTCCATGAAAATGTGAAAGGTAACAGAGTTAATGTTAATTCGACAGATCGTCGGAATGGAGAACATCGCCAAGACACCATATGGCTCATACGGAATTCTATTGTCCTACGGGTACAAAGGTATGCGAATACGCATTAGCTGGCACTTGTGAGTCGGGACTAATGCAACGTTTGACTGCACAAACCTTACAACAAGTTGCGTCCGTCAAGCGCGAGGAGAAAATTGAAGACAAGCATATGCTGAGTAAGCGCAATCGTTTCTAACTGTAGAACCAATTGACTATCGAACATTTCGGAGTTTGATTACCTCATAAAAGTCTACGGACGGAATGGTTTGAAAAAAAAAAGTTTGCAAAGGTTTGGTTCGCACTAATAATTGGAACCAACGACTGCCTCTGATTTCTTGACATACTTTGCTGATGAGGGGAACAGAATTTCAATGACAATAACAACAATGATTTTATCCAAAAGATTAGTTTTCAGTTGCTTCATTACACTCTTCGTTTGATTAACTTCCCACTGCTGTCTGGCGAAACTTGTATTCTTAGTCGGTTTTAATAAGCTAGCGACGACATTTGAATTGACAAGTTTTCATGGCACACATGTTCACCGGGATTGTAGAAATTTTCAGCTTAATAATAAGTTCGAGAATCTCGGAGCAGAGATTCCATCCCGCTACTGCATGACTTTTGTGACGACATCTGCAACTCCAGCCAATATCCGTACGGACCGAAATTGAATTGCAACTTCGCAAGCGGAATATCTGCTCCGTTTCGATTCCGAAGTACGAGATGAATATATACGTGATTGCTTGTAGTCAATCAATCCCGAATCCAAAGACCAATAAACGGTTTTACTTTATTAACAATCAACGCAGAGTTTGGAAACCTGAAACTTTTAACGCTACATCGAATAATACGATTGTAACGCGAAGTAAAGACCTGAAGAATTTGAGGGACACTTTTTTAAACCCAAAAAATATTTCCAAAGAGAAAATAAGAAAATAAAAAACAGGCTTGGTACTTGAATTGTCAACGAAAATGCTCGTTAATCGTACCAACATCATTACGTCCGTGATATTAATTCAACAAAGAGCCTTTTATCGACATTTCAGCATTAAAGCTTTGAGCTCAACTCTGAAATATCCAAATACATAAACGGACAGCTCATTGTCAGTTTTTAATTACCGTTTCATTCGTTTGTTGGTAGTATTGCTGAAAACGAGTCATCTGCGCAATTTTAAACGCCGGCCTGAAATATTCTAAAAATTTTCCCCTAGCTCCTTTATTTTCCCCTAGCTCCCTCATTTTTTCCCCTAGCTCCCTCATTTTTTCCCCTAGCTCCCTCATTTTTTCCCCTAGATCCTTTATTTCTCCGCCACTCGCAATCATGCGGAAAACAGAATATCGCACACTGCGAGAGAATGATACCTAATAAAACTGACTGTATTCTTTCACTCGGATCTGAAACAAAGCGCAAATTTACGTTCCCTTTATTTCACCACGCTTGCATGAATTTCCGTTTATGCCGTCTCGTCAGTGACACAATCTCAGGTATCTGGACATGTGAAAAAATTCCAAAAGATACCGACGAGCAGTCGTTCCGACGATGAAACTCAAAGGCGGTTCAACAGCTTGCAGACATCGAGCTTGCAGGTCTGGATCGTCGCTTTCTTCACGAGAGAAGAGACCAGGTGTTACACCGTGGCATGAATAGCCGAACAAACTTTTCAACGGAGCGGTTTTAATGAATAACGAAAAACACGGTGACGGACACGTTCTCAATATTTCACGTGAAATCACCGTTCGTTCGGCAAAGTTTCTTTCAACAAATGGTACGACATGACGTATAACGTCCCCCCCCTCCTCCTCTCGGAAAAAAGCTGACGGCACGTTTTCAATGTACAATTAATCATTTGTGAAGTGAAGCTTTTCGAGAATTGGTTCGCTTGTCGGATTGAATTTAGTAATGTTGAGGTAACGAAACCTCAGGCTAAAAAATCGACATTATTGAACAATTTAAAAACGATTTTCAAGGAGTTGTTTTTTCACAATTAACGTATACTTTGTTGATAATGGTTTAACAAATCTCGGACATACCTTAATATTCGAAGTAGCGATTTTTAGGTTTTTTTTTTTTTTTTTTTTTAAGAAATTGAAAACACTGGAGCAATTTGAGTTTGAGGACATTACTGACATCACTGTCCAACTCGTAATAGGTGGAAAACTTTGTTTTGAGTTGAAAACACCTTTTCGGGTTCGAGCTAGTAACGTAAATATTGGTAAAAAAAAAGAAAAAAAAAAAATGTCCAAACATTTACGATTGTGAAAAAAAAAGTTTCGTTTGTCGAGTAAAAATTTTTAGAAGAATTTGTATAAAAAAAAAATGTTGGAACTGAAATTCAAAAATTTAGCCACAAGCTAGAATCGATGAACAAGTTTTCAAGATTGTGTCTAAAAGTTTCAAGTCGATCGGATAAAAATCGACCAAGGAATCTGGGCCAGCGGATTGAAAACCTGATCGTTCGCTACTTGTACGCGCCATGCCGCCATTTTGTTATTAATTAAAGTGTAAAAATTCTAAAATGTTCTTTAAACTGTGAATAACAAAGCCCTCAAAGTCAAATTGCTCCAAATGTTTTAATTTTCTTGAAAAAAAAAAAAATAAATAAATAAATAAAAAATGACTCTTAGAAATCGGTCCGATTTTAAACCGTCCAAACTGTAACTTCCTCTTTAAACGTGCACAGTTACTAACGTTATTATTTTGTTTACTTGAGATATAGAATTACTGGCGTTATTACAGAGATGCCAGTCGAACCGGAAGACGGATAATCCTGACGGCGCGTTGCACTTTTGTTTTATTCGACATTTCCATCGCGTTTAGAGACGTTTAATTTTTTTTTTCGACGACACGCTGCGATGAACTTGTTGCAGTCCGAATCGCCGATCCTGAAGAGTGGATTTAACGCTCCGCATGACACGCACGTCCAATGTTACACGAGCACGGAAGGACGTTTCTACCTTCGTGCTTTTTCCAAGCGATTTGGTAAGTAGGATGACGTGTTATATCCGTTGTTAAAACTGCCTACATCACACCCCGCATTTTCAAACATCCGGAGCTCAGCTATCATCCGAATGGACTTTACTCCAAACTACTATTCGCCCCAGGCTAGAAGAGCTCGAGATCGTAAACCTTCCAACGATCATCGTTTGTCCCGCCTGCTTCCAGTTGGACCTCAACTGCTCTTCGTCTCGGACCTTACCCTAATAACAAATCAATTCGTAACTAGTTGAGGGTCCTTTACGATCGTTTTAAACCCATCGTCAAGGGTAGGTCGAAATTTCCTGGATTCCGAGATTCGAAAATGTTGTTTTCATCTCGTAGCTCCGACGTGTTCAATCTCTTTTTATTCACGTTTCAGTATCTCCGAGATCAAGAATACGGTTAAACTGGTAGATAATTAAGATTTCAACCACCGAACAGCCGAAGTAGTCTTGAATTAAAAATATTCGGTACACGGCTGAATTTTTGTTCAAGGGAAATTTTGACCCTCGGTATCTCAAAGCTGAAGTCATTTTTGAGCTGCATAGCCGGCGTAATTCGAGAAAGTATGGAAATTTGACGTTTTTTTTGCGTTTGCCTCAAAAACCGCTATCGACAGATGAAAAATGTCTCGATCATCGTGTAGAGCGGAAAATTCTGCATTCAATTGCGTCCTCATATGTCGGAAACAGAGCCGGATTGGCAAATTAATAAAAAAAGAAATTCTACTTATCGACGTAATCTAGGGAATTTTGGTGAAATAATTTCGTTTTTCCAAAGTCGTTAATCCCACTCCGTTTCCGACATACAAGGACGCGATTAAATGCAGAATTTTCCGCTCTACCCGATAGTCAAGTAATTTTTCATCTATCGGTAGCAGTTTCTGAGGGAAAACGTTCAAAACCTCAGATTTTCCTGTTTCCCTGAAACTCCGTCTATGCGGCTCAAAGAATGACTCCGGATTTGATTTCCCGAGTGTCAAAAAGCTGAATTCCCAAAAATGCGACCTCGTCCCGAATATTTTTTACTCAGACCCATTTTAACTGAACTAAATAAAAATAAGCTCTAAATAAGTTAAAAAGCACAGTTTCAGTTCATAGATGAAGACATGAAACAAGTTGACCAGGTGATTCGAATTCAGCCACTCAAAACTACCCTCAACGGATTTCAAAATGATCGCACTTCCGGGATACGGATCAAACTGAGATTGTAACGCGATCGCATCACGTGATCGCATCGTGAAAAAGCAGAGCTTTCAGCACAAAACACCTTCGGAATACACACCTAATTGGTTCACTCGTTCCATCGCTTTTCTCCCTACCGTAAACTGCACTTTGGATTCGTTTCCTTCACCGCCTCTTCACCGCTAGTGTTCGTTGTCCTGCACTTCCGTTGCAGGCTTATACGTACAGCGACAGCTTCCGGTTTGAAGGTCGTTCCGGTATTACTCTTATCTGAGCTTTTGCAATTTTCGTGACGGTCTGAGTAGAAGAACGTTTTCCCTCTATCTTAAAACAGCGATGTGAACGATAAGAGTTAACTATACTTGAGTGCACTCGCAGTGATTATTATTTGTGCAACTGGACGAGGGTCGAGAAGCTTTTGCCCTGAATTGGTTCGAAATGTACAAGGGTTGGATATAAAAAAAGAGAGAAAAAAAACAAAAAAACTAGGAATGTGATATTCGACATGAATTTTCCGCGGCGTCCGTTTTTCCTCGCCTTCTACCAATCTCCGTTTTTCTTTTTTTTTTTTTTTTTTTGTAACTTTATTCCAAACGACTTTCCTAATGTCAAAGATATGCCGCGATACTGCAGTCGAACGTCGCATATATATATACGAGGGGGACAAAGTTGCGATCCGACTCTGATAAGAAGCAAATCTAACGTCGTCCGCAGCTCATAAAATCCGAGCACTAAACTCTCTCGACCGGTGAAAATATCCAATAGCAGAGTTAACGTCTTGCCATTTTCCAACATTTATACGTACACGTATGTTTGTACCTTGATTCGACCCGATGTTGATATGTATTTATGCATTGGGTGTCTTTCGGAAAAAAATATTATCACGATTTTTTAACTCGGGATCTCTGAAAAGTTTTTTCGGGTTGAATGAAATATTTTGGATGAATGTGGAATATGGTGAAAATTCGATTTTTCACTTTCTAGTTACTTATATCTTTTACATTTGTTTTGAATTTAGGAGGAACAAAAGTGAGAATATGTAAGAAAAACAAACCTTTTTATTTATTACTACATAATTCAAAATATCAATCAACCAAATGTTTTTTCATATTAAATACAATTATATTAACGTCACTTGCACTTTCAAACCTTCGTCAACAGAGTGTCTAGTTTTAAAAAATATACTCAAATGTATCGAAAACTAAACTTTAAATTTAAAAATCTTTCGAAAAAAAGTTGTTGCATACGAAGGGCCCGTTAAGGCCCAACTTTTTCTTTCTCAAAACAGAAGCTGCTTTTTTTTATTACATTTTCTTATTTCTCATTGGATATTAAGTAAGTTTTACTTCTAGTCAATATTTTGGTTTTTCGTCTTCGAACAGGCCCAAAACTTTATTCGAAGTTATCTTGCGAAAAGAGCGGCGACACGTTAATCTTTGCGAAGAATTTGAAAACGAGAACGAGTTCTACGATGAACGAAATTGTTCAACATTGATAAGTGTTCAGGCGCTTGTTTGCATTTTTTTTTTTTTTTTTTTAAGCATCGCTAAGCGCTTAAGAACGGCCGGGATTAGCGTTACGTGATGTACACCACGAAGAGGTTCTTAAACGCTTAGCAATGCTTAAGAAAGAAAAAAAAAATGCAAACAAGCGCCTGAACACTTTTCAACGTTGAACAATTCCGTTGATCGTAAAACTCGTTCTAATTTTTCAATTCCTCTCAAAGATCGACGAAAACTTGGAGCAACGTTTTGGGCCTGTTCGAAGACCAAGACCAAAAAAAGACTACGAATCAAACTCAATTGCTTTTCAATGAAAAACAAGAACATGAATTGAAAAATAGCAGGTTCCGTTTAAAGAACAAAAATTGGGTCTCATTGGGCCCATCAGAGGTCCCGGACCACAAAACTGGGATACTCGTCCGATGTCCCCTTTCATATCCGACAAATTTTGTTGCAATGATTTTTCGATTTGAAGTTTAGTTATCGATATATTTGAGTATATTATTTAAAACGTGACACTCTGTACGTTAATTCCTGCATTTTACAGCTATTTGATTGGACTTCGTAACGTTTGGCAGATCCTTAATTCTGCAATCTCGATTCAATCGCGGTGAGAAACGTTGCAGGTAGAATAGTTTATATCAACGCTACGACGCGTCCAATTGCATAAATGCATCCGCAATGTTGCATCATGTAAAGCTGATTTGCATCGCTGTCACAGCTGCAGCAACATTGCTGCAACTGTTCCGAGACGTGATCTTGGTACATTGCAAACGGAGGAACGTGCTCGCCATATTATAAAACAGCGTTGAAGTTGTACAATTTTTGCAATTATAAACGATGACAGTATCGCCGAAAAGTTATCAATCAAAACGCGATTATCGACTTCTTTTACAGACGCCTTCGGAGTAAAACAGGTATCGTTTAAAAAGCTGTTTGAATATTGTGGTAAATTCAATTGTGGTAAAAAATGAAAATATTTAAGAACCGAGCGGTAACCGGAACAAAAAATTTCTCTCAGTGTAGAAATATTAAACGCATAAATCGTCGATCGTGATGGTCGATAAAACCGATAATAAATGGTTTGACATTCGCATGCATGTTGTATTATTTTTCGTACGTAAAACAACGAAATTTCACGACAATCGTGCAAATTTTTACGGTCAAACGTAAAGTGGCTTCGAGCTTTTTGTTTTTATATTTTTATCTTGTTTTTTCATCGTTGCGTTTACGGTTTTCCATTCGATTCGATTTCATTTTACCTCGCGCGTTGATCAAAACCGTTCCGCCGAATTCGACATCTCGATATTCTCGCCTTTAAATATCTTTCTGATAACTATTTTTTTTTTTTTTTTTTTCGTTGTCTTTTTTTCGCTATATTTCGAATAAGATCTGAATATTTGCAGTTGCATCATTTCCTATAAATATCGTCAAACAGTCGGCGATTTTTTAATTTCTTTATCTAACGTGATAAATCACGTGAAAAATTCGTTGATATTTTCACAAAACCCAAATACAAAAGAATTAATAAACTACAAAAATTACGACCGTTAAAATTCTTTTACCAAAAAAGTGAAACTTTGATCATATTTTCTATTTCATACCCGAAATTTTGTTAATTAATTCAACTGGCACGTGCATTCGAATTTTCCAATCTATGATATTTCCGCGGGAAATAATCTTCCTGTCATTACCAGCCTGGGGATAAAAATGAAAATTCGCAAAACTGTTGGCAACAGACTCCAACCGCAAAATTGATTCGCAGTATATCGAATCGATATGTTTTGTTCAAATTTGAAATTCAAGCATTCAAGTTTCAGGTTAAACTCCCCCCCAAAAAAGAAAAAAGAGAAACCAAAGACCGACGACAGATAAATTCACGGCGACGGAAAAGTCACATCAGTTTTCGGTACCGCGATTCAAATTTTTGACTCTAAAAAAAAAAAAAAAAAAAAGGGTCATATTATACATACGCTCAGGTTTTTGACAAATTTCGAAATTCTATTCGATGAAACGGATGTCGAACCTGGTGAAGTAGGACAGTAAATAATGTATAACTCAGTACTCACACATGTGTTCACCCAGCGCCCAAATTTCCGGCCTGGAGTTGACTTCGACTAAGACAGTCGGAGCGCAGACGAGAAGCACGCAGAGATCAGCGACGCTCAGGTTGACCAGGAAGATGTTCGTGCTGTTCCTCATGTCTTTGCCCCGGAAGACGACGAGCGGAACCTGAAAACGCAAACGTGAACACTCATTTAGGAAACAACATGACGGGGCGTTCGAAATTTCGCAAAGAAATAATATTTAAGACAAATATAATTGTTTCGAAATCATCTTCGCGTATATATTTCTAATTCTATCTCTCTGTCCGGAGAGAAATTTTTCTCAGTGTACGACTCAATTATTTTTTCACAAACTATTCAAACGCCAAAAAACCAAACACCAAATAAAAAAAAAAAAAAAGCAGGATAAGTCCCGTAATGAAATTCAAGGCACAAGAGACTTACGGCTAATTATTATTATTATGGTTGTTGTTGTTGTTGTTATTATTATTATTATTATTATTGCTATTCGGCCGAGCCTTTTCGAAGCGTGCCCGCGTACAGCTTTTGAATTATTCCTGTAAAGCCGGGTGTCGCCTTTAACCGTAGATTCTAGGTGAGGTCGTGTAATCCGGCGAGCTGCACTGTCACGGGGCTCTGATTTGTGGACGAAATATATTACCGAGGTTCTAAAACGGCGCGGAGCGAGGCGCAAAGAAGGCAAGAAGAAGGAGAGAGAGAGACTCTCGAACAACCGCCGGATGAAAGTCATCGAAAGAATTTTGCCGTATCTGCGGATTCTCACCGTTTTCAGAAAAATTGCCTCAACCTTACACGCGAACGCACGCGTACATGACATACACACGTGTGTGTGTGTGTGTGTGTGTTTATATATATATGTATATAAGCAATTTTAATGCAATTGAAAATTATTTTGTTTTTTCTAGATATGGAGTGGAAAATTTTAAACTAGTGTTCGAAAAGGAATTTACCGTTGAAAGCAGAATTGATTTCAGCAAGGTTATTTGTCATTGAAAAGTAGAGCTTTGAAAATTATAAAATTGTCAACTGACTTCCTTACTCATTGAAAATCACAAACTATAGAATTTTTAAGAAAAATTTCGTAATATTTAGTAACAAGTTTTAACATTTTGCCATTGGCTGAGAAAAAAAATAGTTGACTTTACTATAAATTGAACTTTGAGCTTGAATAACTTTGGAATAAGTCGATTTATCAAAAAATGATAAGAGACACTTTTTGTAGACTGTTCAATTTCCCATAAAAATTGGTACGAGTCATTTGGATTTGTTTATTGGATCGTGAGGTACAAAATTCTAAGAAAAAAACAAACAAACAAATTTCCTATGCTATTTAATAGGAAAATAGAAATCCGCGATGAGCGACTTCTAAATATTAATATTAAGAGCTCCGCTTTTGACAGGCGTCTTTTTTCACCCCTCCGAAAGTATTTCAGAGGGGATTTTGAATAAAAAAAAAAGTAGATTTTTTGGAACCAGTTTAATACATATATATATATTTTTTTTCATATATGTATATATGTATATATAAGTGGGTAAAGAAAAGAAACGCTTGGGTCGGGAGAGACTTGCGAAAATTGATGTCATCCGTC
The DNA here is from genome assembly GCF_021901455.1 of Neodiprion lecontei. Taxonomy (NCBI): domain Eukaryota; kingdom Metazoa; phylum Arthropoda; class Insecta; order Hymenoptera; family Diprionidae; genus Neodiprion; species Neodiprion lecontei. The sequence goes on from NC_060266.1 coordinate 4,729,245, forward strand.
AAGTATTGATTGTAGTACCTGATCGTGTCTTCCATACTCAAGGTAACAATCAGGGAAAATATCACGTCTCAATACGTGCTCATTTTTCGAAAATAATTCAATTTGAAAGCAAATGGAGAGAGTAGAAAATTACTTTGACGACTGACAGAAAACGTTGACTTTTTTACCTTACACATTCAAGGTGAGAAAATGATTATGATAATTTTATCGATTATCGTTATACGTAATGAAATAATAAAATATTGTTTCTACGATTGAATTTGAAGTAGAAAATTATTTGCGCAGACTAAAAATATACAATTTTTTTTTTTTTTTTTGCTCGGTTAGTTTCGATTGAGTATATTTTTTAATCTTTTTTCTTTGTTTATTAATTATTTAGTTTTGAATATCGTAAGAATTTAGTGAATTGTTTAGACACCTGAACACGGATTTAGAAAAAAATATTTGCAAAATCGTACAAAATTTAATTTTTTCAACGCTCTTCTCAAGCTTTGGTGAAAATCTTTGAAATTGCTTCAATATTTATTAAATATTTGGATGAAATTCGAACGTTCTCAGAAACTTTGTACACAAATGAATGAAGATTCTGAAGAAGAAGAAAAAAAAAAAAAAAAAATTACCACAAGTACGATCGTCAAAAAATTATCAGGATCAGTAATTCGTTGTAAAAAGTATATTCTACGAAAAATTTACTGTACATCAACACCGATGGAGAGAAAACAATTTTTATATGATTCCGAGTCTTCATTAAGTTGGCTATAAATTTTCGAGTCGATCGTACCGAGATATGATTAGGTAAAAAAAAAAACAAAAAAATTCATCCAACGCAGTAATATTGCGATAAATCTCTTTGCATAATGATAAAAACAAAAGTGTCATTACGCGTTTGTGATGTGACGAGAGTGAAAAACGCTGAAAAGATTACGGATGTGAAAAAAAAAATAAATAAATAAATAAATAAAACAGAAAAGTGATATAATATTGCATGGTTCGTAGATTGAAAAAATACAATCGATCAAAAACCGAAAATTCACCGATTTGCAAAGATAATTAATTAAACTCAACGTGATTGAATTTATTCACCGCTTTTAAGCATTCGTGTTAAAATTTGTTCCTTGCGTTAAATATTTTTCAACACAGTTTTTTCTTGTCGACATAATTTTTCTACCAAATTACAGTTAATTGTATGTTTTTTTTTTTTTTTTTTGACCCGATTCTCGATGAAATTTCCGTGGGTTAAAAAAAAAAAAAAAATTCACCCCGTGCGACGAAAATTCAATTGAGTTTGATCGAATTTATTCGCAGCTTTGCAAGCTTTGTATGAAAAAATTTTTTGTATCCTTTTTCCGGTGTCTTTAAAAACGTTTCCGTTTAATCAGAATCGAAAAATATAGTTCCAGGTAGAAAATGAAAATTAGTTTTCACTACGATCACTGTTGCTAACAAATGAAATTTTCCTCATTGCATATTTTTGAGAGTCGAATTAATGGTTCGAAATCGCGTCCCCGTCAAAGCTTGCGAAAGTATTTTACACTTGCGGTGAAATAAGTTGTCGAGCCTGAGAAATTCTCGGAGAATTGTTCGGCGCGGCATATTGTAATATAATTTATAGCGCGTTATAACGAGGCGTGGCTTGAGCTTTAGCTTATTCGAAGCTCGAGCTTTAGTTCAGGAAGTTTATCACCCCACCACTCGACTTTGGCAGTTTACTTAATTATCAAGCTATAAACGGTTGGCTTTTATCCCCGTGTTTTCAGTGTGATAAATTTCAAATCAAACGTAAGAAAAATATCCGACAAATCGCTATAGATTCAAAGCTCAAAAATTATCATTTTGCGGTGAAACAAATTTTATTCCCGCATCCAGATTTAGGAAATTCGATGGCCAAATGATACGAATTTCCCTTTAAATCGAAATATCACCAAAATGATAATTATCAACGCTGTGTGTTCGTCGAATTGGATTTGAATAGACCAAACAAAAAAAAAAACGAAATTCTTTGTGAAGATAGAACAGAAAATCAAAGATTATTAGTAATAATCAATTACAGATAAAAGGATTTGTAAAATTGTTGCTTTTTCGTTTTTCACCAAGTTAGCTTAATTTTTATAAATTTAAACTCAGATTGACGGGGCAAATTAACTTTGTAGAAAAAAAGAGAGAAAAAAAAAATGAAAATTAGATAAAAGCGTGACGAAAACTTTGAATCAATCGTTTTGCATTTCGAAATATTACGTTTTTTTTTTTCTTTTTTATTTATAACGAACGGTTGTTTAATAGGTTGCATTTGTTTTCTTTGTATCGGATAGGCGTGGAATTGTTTAGAATATAAACTAACGAATCGAGATGAACCTGTGTGTTTAGTATATTTTCGTAAGAAAGCGTGGAGATCAAATGATGATAACGTTAAACACGTTTCGTCACAATCGGTATAACAATTGTTATATTTATAAACACTGAGAGAATTTATCAGACGAATTTGCGATATAAATTATATCTTTATACAACAATCTGTATACTTTTTCCCGGGTTCATTAGCTTGACTTTCCAAACTCGGGAAGAGAAAGATCGCGAATTGAATTGACGAAAAGGCGATGCCTGCTTGCCTCTGAAATTCTCGTTCACGATGATTAGAGACGTGGGAAATTTTTATTTTTTTATTTTTTTGGAGATATAAAGAATCCGCCGAGCCGAAGCAAAATCAAATTTTTACAGTTGAATCCTGAATTCAAGTCGACGGGTTGTTTAATCGCATTTTATTCAGGTGTCATTATTGAGCTTTGAATATTTTATGAGATCTGATTTTACGCGATTATTCCCACCACGTGTAAATTCTGATTTTTTATTTCATCTGACAATTTTTTTTTTCACACAATTTCAGTCAACTTCGAATAATATTTACAATTCTTGCGGCTGAGCAACGGATACCAGAGTTTCCGGTAACGGCTAGAAAACTAATTTTCATTTTCTGCCTATAACTATATTTTGTCGATTTTGGTAAAAAATGAAAATAGTCAAAATAAAAATTTCTCTCAGTGCAGTTGTTCGGTTAACGTTGTTTCCGCGACGCAAAACTTAATTTTGCCATTGCGCTAGTTCGTCACTCCTGTAATATAAATGTAATAAAACCCATGAAAACTCACCATGAGATTACCGACGACTCCCAGCACCATGACAAGGATGCAAACTATCATGGAGGTCGTCCTGATGTAAGCCGGCAACATGTAAGGCGGCATAGTCGCGTTCCCAAATCCATTTTCTGTAAAACGAAGGTGAAGATGAACACATTTTGCATTTCAACAAATTATCGACCGTCAAATTTTCCGACTCTTCTACAAAATTGTTCATTCGAAGAATACTTTTTTGCAGGGTTTTATTTTACGATTGAAATAACGAAGGTAAAAAAAAAAAAAAAACAAAATTAGTCTGTAATTGATAATCGTATTTTATTAATTTAAAAGTCTTTTTATGGGAGTTGCAGTTATTTGTTTAGTTTTTTTTTTTTTTTTCCAGAATCTCGATGAAAATATGAGCAAAAGTTTACATCAGATTTATCGATGACAGATCAAATCGCGAATAAACGGAAAAATTTCGATTTTCAAACAAATATTACCGTCAATTTTTTTTTTTTTTTTTGTTCCACTTTCTTACGAAAAATTTCTAGATTTCTGTACCAGATTCACCATGGATTTTACCACGATAAAATAAACCGAACAATTACTCGGGAATTGGCGTGAATTAAAATTCAATTATAGCACGTTAAAAAATTTCATGATTCTTTAACTACGTCGAAACAATCAAACCAAACACCTCGAGTATTCAAAATTTTCTCGTCATTTTTGCGAGGCGGTAAAAACTGAAGCACAAAATTTTTTCCAAAAAAAAAAACACCATTCGTCAATATCTACAGAGAGAAATTCAGTTACATGCGAAAAGTGCAAAAATTTCTTTTCGTGATAGTTTATAATTTCTAGACACTCGTTCGGTCTTCTTTTTTTCTTTTCTCATTTCTTTTGCGTATTTTCAGAACGAAACTCCACGGAGTGAAAAACACCCTGGATACAATTTGGCATAGTGAAAGCCATAGACTGAATATATACATAGATATACATACATATACATACATACATACATACATATATATATATATATACCTTTCTTCACTAGGCATGTATATTCGATCCACTAAAATCGAATCGCTACCCTGTTATCGCTTCATGAAGCGAACGAAATAGGGGAAAACGATGCGGTGCGATTTTTTTCGCTCTATATAGCTTTCGCATCGCGTTTCATCAATTCAATAGTATCGCCTACAGAATGCGAAAGCCGATCTAACAGTTCGGTAAACTTGATGCAACGTGTGAAAAAAAAAAAAAAAAAAAAAACCAGTTAATTATTATTCTGAAAAACGTACTTGTAACATTTTTATATTATGTTCTTCACAGTGTGATAAAATATTGCTCAACCGTGATTGTGCCATTGATTTTCGGTTTTCGGCTTTGACTCTGTTAAAAATTTGCAAAAACTCACCTAAGGATCCATCCGATAGTGTAGATTCGGTGATTACACTTGGATAGTACGAAGAATTCAAACCAAGAGACATGTTTGTAAACATTTTCACTGTTTTTACTCTCTGCGAGTTCGCGATTAACAACAAGAAGAAAAAAAAAAAAAACAACAAACAAACAAACAAAACAACGTATTAAATATACTTATAATCTTTATAAACGAGATTTATTTTGGAAAATTAATCGAATCAGCCTTTTTCATGATAATCACCATTCGTCGAATTAAAGATTTTCATTATTCAACCACTTTCACCACACGCACATATTATTACGTTATATTTTTCACATTTATTTCCATTCCAATTAGCGTTGCAACATCTTTTCTTTTCTTTTCTTTTTTTTTTTTTTTTTACCTCTTTTATCGTTTTCGCAGTAATTGCAAAAATTTTACGCACGAACCAACGAATCAATTTCAACTCACACTTTTTAAATATTGAAAATAAATAAAAATTTTCGAATCTTGTCGACAAACTTCGTAAACATTCGCGATATTGTTTCAATTTATCGTGTGAATATTCGAGCCACCAAAGAGCGGCAAATATCGCGATTATCGACCGCTGGAAGGAATTTTAAACTTAATCGAATCACTTGATCACTTTAACCGAACAGTAGCAATTGCTTTTTAGCCAATGTATGATTTCCGTTTTCTCGAAGCGATCGGAGTGCAGTATTTTTGGCATTTTTGCACCCTTTTACGCGTATCAAATCAACGTCTAGCTGTCCAGGATTGCTGCCAAGTGAATCATCGTCGTCGTCCGATGATTTTTTCGCGAACGATTCGCCACCGCATCTGTAAAAATCGTTCAACACTGACAATGAGAAAATCTTCATTTGTTACGGTGACTAGAGAAATTGAATAAAGCAGGCATCGTTAAAAAAACTGTTTGAATATTGTTGGAATTACGAAAAACTAGGTACGCGTAAACATTTTGCGCTATTGTCGTTCCTTTTTTGGTAATTGCAACGCAAAATCAGTTTCTGAGGTTTACTCTACTTTTTTAGTCAAACAAGGCTTTAACGTCAATTTATTCTAGTGCGAGCGTTAAATTTTCGCAACGGTTGCGAGAAAATCTAGCAACAGTGATCGTAATGAGGAAGAACAGTAACGGATATCAGAGTTTCCGGTAACGGCTAGAAAACTAATTTTCATTATCTACCTAGAACTATATTTTGTCGATTTTGGTAAAAAATGAAAATAGTCGAGGACTGAGCGGTAACTGGAACTAAAAATTTCTCTCATTGCAAGTGTAGATTATTTGTGTTTGCTAACGCTTGTATTACGCCCACACAATGTACGCTATTGCAAGATCGCCTTGCGCCAGATGTATTGTAACAATTAGGTATTTAGGGCAGTAAATGAAATAATTATCGAAGAGAGTGGTTTACGATTGAATGAAAATTATAATTTCAATTTCAATTTTTTTTTTTTTTCTCCTCTCGTAGGTGTCGGTAAGAATTTTTCACGAGCTAAACTTCACGTTGACAAATACGAATTAAATTTGTAGACGAAAAATACGCACCGAGCATTGAATTTAATCACCTGTGAATACATGCCTGCCAATTAATCTAACAAATTAGTTAATTAACGACCGACTGATTTCCTCTCTCTCTCTCTCTCTCTGCAAGTGTTTGTAAAATATTTTTGAAACGATCAATAAATTATGATGGAAGGGGGAAAAAAAAAAAAAACCAAAAAATCAATAAATAATTTGCATCAACGCACGAATATAAAAATATTTTGTTTTTACACGACGTACGGAGATATTCTCAGTTTATAATATCGTAATTGTTTATGCGACGTATCGTCGCGAGTTTCAATTCATCCGAAAAATATATAAACGTACGTTATAGACCGAAGCCTGAAATAGACTGAAAAGCCATTTACATTCATTTGGTCAATATACTTTGATGTTACAGACACGGGCGTATTGTAGGAGATGGCAAAGGTGAGAGTCGAGAGATACTCTCGCGTAGCGAGGCAATAAACAGAGACGGCTTTGAAAAACATCCTGGTGCAAAGTTACAATGTCAAAATCATGTGTTACATGATTACATCGATTAACTTCGGTTTCTATCAACAACGTGTAAATTTCTACAAGTCACCGAAGTCCGTCAAAATGAATTTAGAATTATTAGGTATCGAACGATAAGTTTGTTGAAACGCACAAATTTTGATATTAAAAAAAAATGCCGGTTCAATGTTCTATATTAAAGAGCAATAAAAATTATATTTTTGAATTTAGAATTAATAAAGTTTGAGCTAATCAAGTTTATTGAAACGCACAAATTTCGATGTAAAAAAAGCCGGTTTAATGTTTCATATTGAAGAGCAACAAAAAGAATATTTTTCAGTTTAGAATTAATAAAGTTTGAGCTACTCAAATTTATTGACACGCACAAATTTTGATGTGGAAAAAGAAAAAAAAAAAAAAAAAAAAAAAACAACCGATTCAATGTTTAAAATTATAAATCAATGAAAAAACCAGAAAAAAAAACTCGAGTGATTGTCAAATAAAAATTGTTTTTCCCATTCTGTTATTGGTCTAAAGTATAAAACTTTAGACCGAATTTTTTATACATCGGAATTTGTGCGTTTCAAAAAACTTGTCGTTCCATTACTCAATAATTCTGAATTGAACGTAAATTGAAAATCGACTTTATTACGTATGTTAAAAATATCGAACGTTCATTTGTAATATATTTATAATAAACTTCGCCAATTTCTCGCAATTCGCGAGAAGTTGAAAGTTCGGTAGGTATACATATATATATATATATATATATGTATGTATAATATGTATATTATATAGAACTTAATTGTCCGAAGGCTGCGAACGCACTGAGCCGAAATCATATTAAGTACCTGCTCGGAGTTGTGAGGAAGTTGGGTTATCACTGCGTATTATATACGCCGTTTAACCCCCCCACTCGGAAAGATAAGAATAAACGCAGTTTCACGCGGTGTTAATAAATTAAAACAAAAGCCGTGCAATTTTTGGCAAGAGATTAATCCAATGCAGAAAAGTAACGGAAAAGAAAAGATAAAACAAGCGAATTTTAAACGAACTGAATATTTTTACTCTTATTGAAGTTGGAGTTTTCAAAATCTGTAAAAAAAAAAAAAATAGTCGGAAGGGTGGAGAGTCAAGAAATGCTAAAAGCGTAAAGTATGGAAAATCGAAATCATTCATTTTTTCATTTTCATAAATTTTCATCCAAACCCGATATCGATTTTTTCATTTAAATCGACGATTTTCAAACACTTTTAACAAATTCTTCCAAATCAAATTTGAAGTGTTCCGGAAGCAGCAAATTTCGAATTTTTTGATGGCGAAAGTTAAAGCAAAGAAATCAAACTTCGACGAAACATCAAAGTTTCGAATCGTCCGAAATCGGACGAGTCAAAGTTCCGAAAGTGCGGAAATGAGAAAATTTAGAAACCTGAGACATCGAAATTTCGAACGATCGAAGATTTTCAGTTCAGTGAATTTCTGGCTCGGTGAAATTTCCCCATTTTGATCTTTCTTTGTTTTTATATTTTAATTTTCGGAATTTTACTCTATCGAAACTTTACTTTTCGGAACTTTGTTCAATCGTAACTTGAATCTTCAGAATCTTGCATTTCGGAACTTTGTCGTCTGTCCAAAGTTTGATTTCTTTGCTTCAAGTTTCGCCACGAAATAATTCGGAATCAAGCGCTTTCGGAGCTTTTCAAATTCGGAGCTTGAACCCCGCCCCGTTATTATACCCGATCGGTTCTTGTTTGCTTCCTCGGCGAGGGATTTTTCGTACTTGGCAGTCTATTAACATCGTTTAACCCCCGTACATTGGAGCCAATTTGTATAACACCGATAACACGCGTTATCACCAGCCGAGCTTATTGATCGGCACGTAATGTAGCAATCGAAAATCTGTGTCAATCAGTTGCAAATTTTCTATCCAACAAATTAAGCTCTGGCAATTGATACCCGTCATTCATCGAATCAGGGCCGTTAATAAACCGTAATTTAATCGTCTCGAACGATCGCTGTCAATTAAACACCGATTTATCAATGCGCTAGCAATTTAAAATCGGTGTCAGGAAAAATTCGCTGCTTTATCTGCGTGTTTTTATTTATTTATTTTTTTTTTTTTTTTACCTACGCAACAAATATTTTTGGCGCGATATTAAAATTTATTCTCAACGATGATTTTTTTTTTTACGAGATTAACAGCAAAAATAATATACTTATCGCAAAATATTGCGGTTTCGCTTCTTTTCTTTTTTTTTTGGAGCATTTCAAGCGCTGTAAAATCATATCGGTGAATAAAAATTAAACTGGTAAATTTTCAAAAAAATAGAAAAAAAAAAGCGAAATAACTTTTGAAAGAGTTTGGTCATCAAAAGATTGTTACAGACATTTTTTTGGGGAGAGTTAAATTCCCTACGAAAATATGCGTCTGACATTTATTTACATTGCATCGTTACTGAGCTAAAAAAATTGAGAAATAGCAAAAAAAAAAAAAAAGAATAAGTAGAAATTGGAAAATTGCGTTTAGAAATGACTAAGTATTAATACAAAGGGCTCAAATTAGAAGACAGGCGCTTTATTTCTTCTTTCAAAAACTATTAAACACGTGACATTGGAAAAAGCAAAATAGGTAGTCGATTTTTTCAAACCAGTCCTGATCGTTTATACATCAATTTATTTTTTGACTTTTCCTGCTAGTTTTTTTTTTTTTTTTTTTTTTTTTTAAAGGTTTTCTCGCCCGCAGTTTGGCGAGCCTGATGACAAGGCAGGAGTGTAACTTGTAACGCATCGCTTTTCAACGCGTTACTCAATCCCAAGTAGGCCTATTATAATTTTAGATTCGACGGAGTCAACGTAACAAGAAGACTGCACTCCCACGCTCTCGCGTGTCTGATGCGAGAAAAAGTGTAACAACAAAAGATTCAGGTTTCGATAAAGAAGGTTCAGGTTTTGATAATTTTTTAAAGCTCGCTAGCTTTTTCTTTTCTTTTTTCTTTTTTTTCTTTTTTCTTTTTTTTTCTACAAGCCAAAACAGTCCCAACGATCTTTGAATTTTTCGATCTCACATTTTACACGCGTACCGGTTTTGAGTACAGATTCAAGATTCGCTCCAGACTCACTGCAAAATGAAAAATGTGTAAAACTTTTAACGAATCGATAAATAAAAATCTTTGCGACTGATTCAGGATCTAGAGAAAAAAGTTTACTTCAGCCGTGATTTGGGAAGAATTTTTCAACTAATGAAATCAGTCGTCACGAGTTTTCGATCGATACATCAATTGATGGAAAAGAAAAATAACTATGAAGCGTATTTCGATGGATCCAAAACCATGAAGAATTTTGTAAATTTTCGTAAAAATTTTAGTACGTCAAATTTTTAAACGGTAAGCTGAAGTTTTCGCATGAAAAAAACTGCCGCGTAATGTGAGTAAGAGTTTAATCGTCGAAATTGATAAGGAGAATAGAAAAAGATTGAAAGTACCTTTTTTTTTTTTTTTTAACTGGTATTTTATTATAAGGTCGAAGAGGAAAATAGAAAATTCAGCTATACAAAAGTGCCATTTTTTTTTTCTAAATTAAAAAATGCTACTACGTTGATTTTGCAAACAACATTTTTTGCGATAGAATAAATTTGCGTAAAACAATTAATAGCGAATTCGTTGAGTAGAAAAAAAAAAATTGGCTATAATTTAATAAAATTGGTTAAAAGATGGGTTGAAAATTTTCTTATAAAATTAGTAACAATTGATTTTTTGTTGTTGCCAAAGTGCTTCGATCTGTCAAATTTTTTTTTTGCAACAATTATCGACTGCGAAAATCAGTTGATTACTGAATATAAAAATTTGAAAATTTTCTAATAACTTTTCGGCTGAAAATAAACTTTCTCGTCTCTTTTCGTCTGTTTAATTTTGTTTACAATAGTAATAATGGAAAAAAAAGAATTAAAAAAAACCGTACGTTAATCGGTGAAATTTTAAACCTAATCAAAGGAATTTTTATAGAAACGAAAGACCTCGAATTTATTCAAATTTCGACCTTCTCCTTACACGTATACATATTTTATAATTATATTCAGCTATAAAATTGATCAAAACTCGGAAGAAGTTTTAGCATTGACGAAATTCAACTTGAGATAATTTTGCGAGCTGCGTTTTTCTTTCTTTTTTTTTTTTAATAATTGACTCTGACCAGCCAAAAGATGATATAAGTTTAAAACATTCTTTAACAACTATCGATTTATTTATACGTCGATGCGGATTTTTTCAGTATCGGCTTTGTAACATCGTGGATAAATTGCGAGTCGCGTTATTAATCCATGTATATATTATATATTTAATAGCGGACGTTATACGTCAATTTGAATAAATAAAAAAAAAAAAAAAACGTACCCATTGATTTGGAATCGCTTAAAATAGAAAGCGATTTGTTTACGGATAATTGATTTTTCGTAGCAGTTTGTTTCTTCCCCCGTCGCACAACCGTACAGATTATAAACAAAAATTCACACAAAACCTGACATTATTTTTTAGACACATATTTTACGTTCACTCGATGATGAATAATATTTTCGGAGTAAGACAGGAGAGAGAAGAAGAAAAAAAAAACCAGAAAAGAAAGAAAAGAGAGAGAGAAAAATCCACCACTTCACTTTTCTTACTTCGCATCATTTTATTACGTCATTATTACATCAGTACGGAAACTTTCGCTTTACTCGTATTAAAAATGACTCACCGTTTGATTTTCTTTATTTATTTATTATTATTTTTCATCGGTTCAGTTTGAAAACTCGGACACGAGAAAGATGCGAACGGAAACGGAGGGTTGAAATAAGACAAAGAAGAAAGACGTGAGATAAAAATGAAGGGAAAAAAAAATATATATATATATATATATACCATCAGCGAAAAAAAATATCGCGGTTCTTTACGATCGTGAATCTCTCGATCGAGCCGCGATTTTTGTACGCACGTTTTATTTATTTCCTTCCGTAAAATATCGCGACTCTCGTCGTTCTTCGACGAAGCGAACCCTGCACGCGTCAGTTTGACGACGCACTGATAGTTCCGAGACACCGAACCCGCGAACCTCACTTGAATGAACCAATGCGCGCGCCTGCGCAAACCCGATTAGCGTATTATAGGCATGCCTGTTGTGTGACGATATCTTGGGACTACCGAGACACGCGACCGAGAAACGCGCTGCGCCGGAAGTTGATTCCAACATCTGCAATAACGGGGATGAACAAAAAATTTTTCAAAAACAATCGATTCGAAAACGCTGAAATCGCTCCTTTTTTTTTTTTAAATAATTTTTGAGAATAAGAACTCGATTTTTAGATGTAAACTGGTTTTTTTTTTTTAATAAATTTTTCGTCAACAAATTCTTTGCAAAAGAAGAAGAAAAAAAAAAACGAAAAAAGAAAAAACCTTCGAGTGGAAAAGTCTGGAATCTTTTTTTTTTTTTAATTTTTTTTTTTGGAATTCCTGAGAATAAGAACTCGATTTTTAGTCGTAGGCTGATGTTTTTTTTTTTAAATGCGTCTTCCGTCAACAAATTGTTTGTAAAAAAAAACAACAGAAAATACATTCCAGTCGAAAAGTCTGACATCGTTACGAATTTCAATTCGCCGAGTCCGGTTGTCGACAATTTTTTAGAAATTGCGTTACGGTTCATTTTCTTTAAAATTTCATACGAATTTCGATTCGCCAACGATTTTTTACAGTCGGAATTCAAGTTGTAAACTAGCTTGTAATTAATTCGTTCAACAAATTCTTCGTTAAAGGGAACAAGCATTCAAGTTGAAAAGTCTAAAATCGTGATGAATTTGCACTCTCCAAGTCCGATCGTCGACGTTTTTTCAATTTTTTGTCAACGAGAAAAATCGAGTTTCAATCGTTTTTGGAAAATGTTCAAATATATTTCGTATGAGAATTCGACAATAGTGAATAAAATTTGCCGTTAAAAGGATGTTTAAGTTAGATGTTATAAATAACGAGCTGCTTCGTTGAAATTCCAGACTCGTAAAAAATTCTTCATTTCGCTAGTTATTTAAAAAAAAAAAGAAAATAAAGAATTGAATCGAAAAATTCCATTGCAATGATTTGAGTTTTAAATCAACCAAAATATCGTCGATCGAATTAGAAAAAAAAAAACCTGAAGAAAAGCAAATGAATAAATTGACTGGTAAAAAAAGCGGTTCATCCATTTTTTTCAATGTATTTTCGCAGTTTCTGTTTTTTTTTTTAATTTTTATAAGTATACTCGGTCGAAAATCGATAATTGTCTGTTAATTTTCATTTCATTTTTACGCATACTCGTAACATTCGAATTTCTGGATTCCGCTGTAAAATTTTCTCAACGTAGTAAAAAATGAAATACGGTTGATTCGGTATCGTTGTCGGAAAAAATAAAAAAAAAAAAAAAAAAAAAAGAAAAGTAAGAAACAACGTTTGACGGGTTGAACTTTCATCCCCCTCGGAAATTCCAAGCTCGCTCGCTCGCTCGCTTCTCATCTCCGTTCGGTTTATTGCCACGGTGGTTTTATAATGGAGAATTATCCGGCATCAGCCGGCAGCACGATTCCATCCTGAATATTGTACTCGTTTCAAAGGCGCGCTGAATGTAATTCGAGTTTACGTCGAATAACGCGCTCTTATTATCGAGCAACTTTTTCTAAATCGTTAAAAGATGCTTCGAAATGCGTAACGCGAATCACTTCGTCTAGCCAAGGTTTCGAAATATCTTAACGATCAAACGAGACGCGAAGCTTGTCAATTTTAATGACGTATCCGTCTTACGGCGATTCAAATTTCGCTGTTAAATTTTTAATTCTTGTATATATTAGTTCATCTAATATGGCGAATTATGTGCGAATCCAAAAAAAAAAAAAATGCAATTTTCCCAACTCTGAAACAGTACGCTGAATTTTTTCCACATCTTTCGATTCAACTTGTTCAATATTTATAAATTTTGAGGGTGATTTTGAAAAGGTACCTTTTTCAAAACGTTCCAAGCAATCCTCAAAAATTGTATTTTTTGTTTTAGTACCATAAATTTTTCCACGTTTCTTAATAAACCGGTTCAATCATTCACAACCACAGAAAGTGATTTTGACGAGAACCTTTCCTAAATTACTGAAAAAAAAGATTTGCAAGTGTTGACAAAAAAAAAAAAAAAATGGGAAAAATTGTTCCATGATGGCCCCGGTCTTGAATTGTTTGGAATAGTAAATACAGTTTCAGAGAATTTTGAGAAACTTAAAAAAAGATCCATCGCAAAATCACTTTAAATATATGTATATAAATAATTAAGCAATTGGATAAAAAATGTGAAAAAATTCAGGGTAATATTTCAGATTTGGGAGGAATGCGGAAATTTTTTCAAACAAAAATTGGTCAGGTTCACACGGAATTCTCTACAGACTGTAAAAATTGCACTTAAACGTATCAAAATTATTCGCAATTCGTTGATCACAAATAAGAATTAAATCGATATATTATAACTAAACATATATTAAAATAGTTAGACTTTAAAGAGTGGATTCCGATATTTGCTGGGTCAAAAAATGACGGAAAGTTGAATTTGTAAGTTCGAATCAAAGTACATTTTGGCAAGTTTTAATTGCCGGCGTTATGGCCGGTGCCAGCTGGAATCGCAACTTCGGCCAAAGTACGGATATCGCCCTTCTCTCTCTCTCTCTCTCTCTCTCTCTCTCTCTTTCTCTCACTCTCTCTCCGTAATTTTCAACGGCCGTCTGTTATTGAGTGAGTGGCAGCTGGGAGTATAAATATTTTTCGCGGTATAAAAACGTCGCATTAAATTCACTTTATCAAAGCGAACTTTTAGTCCGAAGAGATACAATTTTTTAAACGAATTTAGGTCAAGTTTACGTTAAAATAAAAGTGTCTTTTTTTTTTTGTTTCAATTTTGTAATTTTTCCGTTTAGTACAAATTATTCAAGAGATTCAGTGTATATATATATATATATGTATATATATACATCTATTCAATTTTTTGACACCCCGATCATTTTGCAAAAATCTTCAACGCGGTATTAATTGTATGTTTATATGTGTATGTGTATAATGAAATTACGTTAAATAGAATTAGAAAAAAAAAAATAAATAATCTTCAAATTGAAACTCTTGTTTCTCGAAAGAAACGAAAGAAAGAAAGAGAGAAAAAAAAAACAATTTTAACGCTAATTAACAATCTCTTATTCACTATCTGGCAGAAAGTTAATAGATTATAATAGACCAAACGAATATTCACGCGAAAGTTTAATCATGCGGCGTATATTGAACATTCGCACTTTCATTTCCGATGTGAGGATAAATATAATTATGCATAATAATTTTATAAATGATATATTCTCGTATCGTTGTGAAGAAAAAGGAGAAAGAAAAAAAAAAAACACTCAATCTCCTCGGTACAAAAATTAACAAAGTGTTAAACGTTGTAACGCATAAAACATAGATTACGCTAAAACTTTCTACACACACGCTACTGGCATTAACAGAAAATTTTATAGATAAATTAGAAACAGATCTTAGAAAAATGAATTGACCGAAGATGAAATAAAAAAAAAAATTTTGTTCCATTAATAATTCAGTTATTTTAATCATCGACGTATTCACTCGTTACGTAAACTCTGTTTTGATTCTCGAGACGGATATTATTTATGAAAATTACAGGCTAAAGTTTCTCAAAAAAAAACAATACGTAAAGAAAAATTGCAGATCGCGATACAAAAAGCTGAACCAACTTTTTTCTTTTACCAATTTTTTTTTACCAATATCCTGATTGATATCCGTTGAACAAAATCTGTGATCAAAATTTACAAAATCCGAATATCTTCAATTTCACGTTACGCCGGAGTAAAAGATTAGCTACATCAGATGTCGAAAACGAAGATTGATATAAAAAAAAATGAGCAAGAAAAAAAAAAAAAAAAAAAAACGCAGGTAATTAGAAAGAAATTGATAGAAAATTGTAACCGGGCATAATAGCGCGAGGGAAAAGAGTAGAAAAAAAAAGAAAAAAAAACAAATTTCCAACAATGCCTTTCAGCAATTATTTTATACGCCTCTCGGTTGCATGCATGTAAAACGTAGGTAGGTATGAGTAATATATCTCGGGTGAAAGAGACCGCTTTTACTCCGCGGGGCAGCCGCCTGCAGAATATTGGCTGTGATCCAAGCTGGCTGGCAAAAGGTTGAACGAGAGAGAGAGAGAGAGAGACAGAGAGAGAGAGAAAGAGAGAGAGGGAGAGAGAGAGAGATGCCCTCCGATTGGCTGTCTCTTACACGAGCGTCGATAACTCTTGGAATACGAGAGTCAAGAGTTTCCTTTAACCTACAGCAAGGCACGTATGTGTGTGCAACAATATACATAGGACAGTGGGCACCTTGGGTGAAGAAAAAAAAAAAAAAAAAGAGAGAGAGTGAAAGGAGCTCTGAGTGATAGAGCGGAATAGCAGCGAGAGAGAGAGAGAGAGATCCTTTTTTTTTTTTTTACCCTTTTCCTATTTTTCTCTGTTTCATGTATTCCCCAGTCTTTATCTACGATGTGGTGGGAACGAAAGAAAGAGAAGAAAGAACAGAGAAAAGAAGAGAAGAAAAAAATTAAGAAGTAAGAGAGAGAGAGAGAAAAATATGCAAGGAAAAGAAAATTCAACCGAGATAAGGAAAAACTCGTCCAACCTTTTCCGCCAATCGTTGTCAACCTTGAAATTTTTTATCCATATGTATACAAGCAGTTATGTTATATGTATGCGCATGTATGTATATATGTATACAAATTTCTTCTTATCCTGTTAAGATAAGAATGCGTGGAAAGTGACGCGATATTTTGCTCTCCGAATATTTCAGATCGAATTCAATGGCCGGTTTGTTTGTTTCTTTCGACGAGGACTCTGGTTTCTTTTTTTTTTTTACATTTAATACACGTTTGTGATAACAATGAAAGAGATAATGATGATAGAAAGAAAAAAAAAACACCAAGAATGATGATAAACAGAAAAATTTTATCATGGGACGAAAAATTCGAAATAAGAAACCTTCGATTTTGAATTATTCAATAAGGGATGGAGAATGGTCCATTTTATTCCTCCTTCTGTTTTTTGATCGGTCTTTTTATGCGGTACGGTTATTGCATATATATATATATACATATACACAAAATATTATTCATTGAAAATCAAAATTCTTCGGGATTTGTTTGAACAAAAAAAAAAATAATAATATTTTCATACGAATACGAACGTGTGTCTAATACAATTCGTTCGGTACAGGCGAGGAAATTTTTCTTTCGATTGGATACAAAATTCATTTCAACCGGATAAATTTTTACTTCGAGAAGGCGAATTTTACAATATTTTTTTTTTTTTGGTCCTTTTTTTTTCCCACAGGCTGTTCGAAAACTGCTCGCTTTCAAAACGGATGTATTTTCGAAAATGATTCCCAACTGCCGAATAGCGGATATTTTTAACTGCGTTTTGAGAACAGTAAAAGAAATGACAATTTTATCATTGAATCGTAATTTTTGGTGGAAAAACTTGTGTGAAAGATAAAAAAAAAAAAAAAAAGTATATTCGGGGAAAAGATTTGGCTATTTTAATACGAATAATGTATTGAGAACTTTTTTCATTCGAAACGGATTGGTACGTTAAATTTCGATGAAATCGATGAAAAATTTCTAGCCATTTAACACGTCTCTGATATTTCGATAAAATCTTTCTGTTCGAAGAACAAAATCATACATTCGAGATGAATATTTTTTCCGAGTGTAACATACACCTGCGCGAGTATAATATTGTAGTCGGAAGAAAGATAAATATTTCAGAGAAATATCCGTCTCGGACGATTTGCAGGAAAGACGTTTTTCGAACAAGGTCGGCTGTGTAATAGCCTAAAATTGGACAAGCTGTACCTATAACACCAAGAATTATCGGTAAGGTAGGCATCGCGACACGTTTCACCGAATGCCTGATCTTGGTATAAATAAAAAAAAGTATTCGCACGCGAAAATTGCGATCAATTGTCAATTTTCGGATATTTCTTGAAGGTGAGAAAAAAAGAAAAATTAAAAAAAAAAAACAAGTATGATGAGAATATTGCATACAAATTCGATACATTTTCTATCGTCACTGTTAATCGTCGTTGTGTAAAAACGGAACAAAAGTGGGTAGATAAAATTACTAAAATTCGATAAATCAGACTCCACGGAAAGATCTTGTAGTCGGTGAATGGAAAAAAAAAAAAAAAATTGCTTTTTTTCCGTCCCTAATCCGTTTCGCTCGGATAATTGTTACTTGACACACGATACGTAGAACGTATATTACAACTAGGTAAGAAACGTTAATTATAGTGTATCTTACTTGATTGTTATCATTATCGTTAAGATCATGGTTATACGGCCTGTTTTCTCATCTCAGTGGAAAAGCGCTTCAAACACACACACACAGGAAAACATTCACACAGATATAGGAGGAGGCAGGGTTCGTTTTGCTCTCCATTAGTTAGCCAAACAATCGTGGATTTTGGGAGGGAAATATACTCGTACAGTTTAATTCTCGCGTACAGTTTCGACGAGGCTTAATGCGCTCGCTTTCATTTAATTTTCCCTCTCTCTCTTTTTCTTTCCTTCCTATACCTTTTCCTTTTTTTCCTTTTCTGTCCCAACGTCTCACCGACTGATCTTGCAACGCGTGGGATATTATACATGTAGGTGGAATTACCAACCACCTTTATTTTCGGTTCGAAACATTCTGTTGAATTAACCCCGGTCATTTACACGGTGGGGTCCGGTTTACCCCAGAACCGACATTAACGTACAATTTCAAAGTGACCTTGATTGAATCAGGATTGTTTCTACGATTAAAAGGAAGAACGATTGAAAAAACTTGTTTTTTTTTTTTTTTACAAAACTAAGACTGGTTTCCATTTCAGAATCGTTAAATTTTCTCTCAGAATTTTCTCCAAGTCGTAACTCTGCGTAACGTAATGTTGCGGCAGAGTAACAAAGTTCCAAGGTTGGCCGCGATGTTTTTTGAGTAACTCCGTAATAAATGTTGCGGAATTTTTTATTTTTTTTTTGTTTTTAGAAAATCAATCGATCTTTGCAAATCGCGAGAAAATAAAATTCATTAGAATTTCAACAGACGTATCACCTCGTTCGACCGTAAAATTGTTTAAATAACAATTAAATCGGACACCGATCCTTCTTTCCGATCATCACAAATTTTTTTTCAACCCATTTTTTTTTTTTTTACTCACGGTGTCAGAGATTTGATAAATTTGGCATCTGTTTTCGTACAAGCGACTGTCAAAGTTTGAAAACGATGAGACAGACGACCGACAGGAAATAGAAAACACCTGTAGAATAGTTGAAGAAACGGAGAGAAAAAAGAAAGAAAAAAAAAAAAAAAAAAACACACACGTGAGTACAAAACGGCGATTTGCTGCTTTGATTTCACTAATAAAATTGATTTCAAATTTTTGCGTATAATCGTTTCAACAGATATTTTTGCGACACTTTAATTCCGATGTTTCTCGCACAATTTTCGCGTTACAATCGTCGTTACGTATCATATATTTACGTCAGTGCGAACATGCTGTACGAGAATGAAATATTATTGGTTGTGGGGAAAAGTTTTTTGGACACTTTCCAACCATCCTTTGGACGAAAATTTCATTGTACGCTGTGGCAGGACCGACTCGTAGATCAGCTTTGCTAATCTCCGTAGAAGCGCGAAAAATCATACGTGAAAATAAAAATTCGCGGTTTTTAAGATTTTTTTTTCGTGAGAGCTGATTGAAAAAGGAGATTTGAAAAGAGCTGCAAGTTCCCGTGAAATTTAAAGTTTTTTTTAAGGAAAACGGTGAGAAACTGTTTTTGTTTTTTCGCTGTTATACCTTAAATTTTGGTCTGTGGAATTTTCTTTAAAAAAAAAAAAAAAAATGTACTTCATTAAATTCTACTCTTCAATTGTATCCAATTTGTGAAACTCAATTATTGTGTGAAAAAAAATAACAAGATAAGATCAGCTAATTTCTTTTTGTCGCAGAAAATTTGGTCTATTTCGAATTATTCATTAATTCTTATAAGTGCCTTTTCTTTTTTTTTTTTATATACAAATTACTCAAATCTGTGAACTCCTGAAATTTTTTTCTTCAATAGTCCAAATACTGAAACGGTGCCCTGAATTTTTCAAGAATTTTATGGAAAATTTCAGACCGTTAAACAATGTTTTGGTTATTAAAAAAAAAAAAAAAAAAAAAAAAAAATCATGGACTCGGTCTTGAAATATTTTGAAAATGAAATACAACTATCGGATGATTTTTTTGCTGAGCAATTTAAATGAGATCGTATTCAAAATCATTCTTAATAGTTGTGAATAATTGAGCAATTGAATAAAGGCTAAATTTGTTAACTCTTCAACATCGCTTTTTTCTTTTCGAGTCCAATTTCCGCAACGGAAAAACGCCGAGAAGACGGATAACCCTGACAAACATGTAAACCCGATCCTCGGAAATAATATAACCGCCGATCGATAAAGCATCGCCGAACTTCTTCTTACTTCTGGTTGAAAAAACCTTTTCAAGCATCGAAAAATACGGTTCATCGCATTTTCGGGTTCGAATCACGTAGAAATTTATAAAAATTGACGAATTCGGAGATTTTTTATTTTCTTTTTTATTCGAAATTGACATCTAGCGAATTTCTCATGAAAAAAAAAAGAAAGCCAAAAATGTTTCGAGCAACTTATTTTTACACCCCATCTTCTCTTACTTCTCGCAACTGTATTAACATTATTCTGTATATATCTCTGTAAGCAATTCGCTCGCCGTAGAAAGACATGAGCGGTAAAATTGCGAGAGTTTCGTACAATAAAAAGTTTGCCAATATTTGTCTCGCAACTTGTTCGCAATAATATACCTATAACTTCAAAATAAAAAAAAACTCACGGAGGGTCAAATTCGCGATTGCATATCACTGCGATTATGCTTGAAGGAAGATAAGAAAAAAAAAAAAGTACAAACAACGTGCAATAAGCGGAAGATTTTCGCGCTCAGGTACGAGTTAAAAACTCGATTATATAAATCTGCATGTGATTCTAAAAGTATACTCGAATTTTTCTTCAGTGAGAAAAATTTATAAAACAAAATCCAATATTCGTTTTTATCGGCACAGTTCTAAAACTTGATATTACAATTTTTGATTCTCGCTGATTCTTGCAGATTTGAAAATCCAAATTTAGAAGAATATTCGTCAATTTGTTATCTCATATTACGTAGAAATGAAAAGTCATATGTACGATTATATCTATTACGAGTATAAATCTCTGCGGGATTTACATCGGAGAAAAAAACTGCAGTGATTTGTAACCACGCTGAAAAATTGGCGAATAAAATAAGGATTAAAAGAAGAAAGTAGAAAAAGAAAAAAAAAAAAAAAACAGAGAACACTCGACTCTCAATCAGAAAAGCGAGGTAATTTTTTAATCTTTTTTTTCTGTCTTCTATTTTTATTTAAAATCACTGGGATTTGAAAATTCATTAACAAATTTCCTTCGGTCAGTTCAGCGGAATGAAAATACAGTCGGTGTTGCAAAATTTTTCTTCTAATTTACCGTTTTATTTTTTAGGAAAAAATATAAGGTTTACGGTTCGACCGGAAATTAATTTTGTTAAATCTGTTTCATTTTCTTACGTTCCTCTGTATAACGCGCGATGTTTTGTATTTACTCGAAAAACTACAGCAAATTTACATTGTTGCTATCATTTGTTATTAAACTCGCCAAAGTGCGAATACGAATATTTGATATCCGGTGATGCGAAACGATGAAAAACGGAGTGTTTATTCATCAAATAACAGCGGCGTGCCGATTAAATCCGAAACGATCCGCCCGCTCATTTATCGACAAGACAGTAGAAAAACAGTCTCACGTATCAGGTTGATTCGGAATAATGATCGTAAGGGCCGTGGCTATTAAAATAGTATAGCTTCGTTCCAATTTATAAATAAACAACCCGCTCTTTGGTTTATATTTATATAATAGAAACTCGGAGGAACGCGTTTCGAATTGTGAAATCGAATGATATTTGTTGAAATTGTTGACACGTATCGATTTCCAAGATTTGAAAAAGGAAAAGAAAAAATGGAGAAAAAAATTGATTTTTGAAAGGTTGGAATAAAAGGCGATAGAAAGAGACTTGAAAATCCTAAGCTGTGAAAAATTTTGTTTGTTGTAGTAGTTACAAAAATTCAGTAAAACGGTTATCGTTAAAAAAAAACTGTTTGAATATTGTTGGAATTACGAAAAAATTTTTCTTCAAAAATTTTACCGTGTATTCTTGAAATTTAAATAATTCATAGAGTAGTTTTTTTTTTTTTTTTCTTTTATGCCTGACGAATATTACTTGAACTATTTTACGTTCAACGACTGAATGAAAATCTAGAGTTTTAAAGAGGAGCGAACAACTCGAGGGTCTGAAATTTTCCGAAACGATTCTCTCGCCGTTTCGAATTCAACGTTCCAACGAACGAGTGATAAAACAAGTTATTTTTTACAACGCATTCATCGCTTTGAAAAGCAATTCAATTACCGAAATTGTTTGGCATGGAAGTGCGATTGAATTTTTTTTTTTTCCATTAATATGCTACGTTGTTAATCAAACGTTTGTTTTACTTTTCGCCGGATTATTTCCTGTAGCATTCTTTTACACATCGCACGGCAATTTGTATAAAAAAAAAAACATTTCATTCGCTCACTCGATTTCGCCTCGAAAACCAGTTTAATGTTTTGAAATCACGATCCGTCGAGTACGGTAAAAAAAATTTGTCAACGAGTATTTTGTTTACAAAGATTCTTGACACTTAATCGCGAATTTTCAGTCTATAAACAGTTGTCGATAATTTATTTTCTCACCACTGGGTTAATCATCATCGTTCGTCCTCGACCTCGACTCTTAGATAATCAACGGTTAATTTATTCATCTGTAAATAATTTGAAAGGTCAATAGCATCTGATAATTACCGCCTTTCTAACGATACTCTTCGAAACGACAAGTTATTCCGTAAACAGATTCTCTTTACAGTTAGAGAACTTTTAAACATATTTCTTCGAGGTTTGTTGTTATTTTTGACAGTATACTTGATGGTTTTCAATACTCCAGAGTCATTATTGCGGTGTAATGTAAATTATTGTTGTTAGAGACAAAATTGATTAAAAAAAAAAATTGTCAAACTTGAATCCTTTTTCCAAAAAAAAACCGTTTTGACGACGATGACTAGTTACAGTGACTCAGAGGCGTGATTCGTGCGCGGGAAAATTCCTGTCTTCACCACCATTCGTCAAAGTGTAATAAATTAATTACTCGAAGCATCCGCATTTCACGAGAATATCGTGACGCTGTAACGAATTCCAAACTCGGCTCTCACTGTCAGTCATCAGCTTATTAGAACGAGACTAACAAATGACGCCTGTAACCTACTTCGGATAAAAACGCGTCACGTGATAGAATTTTCGCAATTCGTATCCGTCCGAACTAAATTTTTCTAAGACGATTTGGAAAACTTCTAAACGGCGCTGTGTCATTTAAAAATACAGTCTACAAGTTTTAATTCATTCGCATTGTTGTTAAACGCGATCGTTACTTTCCTACTTCAGGAATTCCTAATCCCGTTTACCGTTTGTGTTGACAGTTTGCGGTCTGAATTACGGTTTCACACCGTGATAAGACCTGGATTTTGCTAATACCAGAGACAGAAGGCTTCCCGTATCTGAGTTAAGTCAAGGAATTCTGAACATGAATGAACGAATCTCGGTTACGTGATTCTTGTTAATTTTATCATAACGCGCAGACACTTTGTTTACTATAAAAGGGAATCGCAGTTGTAACAATTCGCGACGTTTAACCGTGGATTACAGAATCTTGCGGGGAATTCCATGCGAAACCGAACAACGTCCGAAACTCACCGTATTAATCTTTTTCAAAAATTTTCTGCGATCATCCCAAATTTGAAACAGTGCTCTGAATTTTTTCAGATTTTTTATGCAACTTGTCAATTAATTACAAGTATTAAGAGTGAATTTGAAAAAAATCTTTTTTAAAATTTTCAAAATCTGTATCTTCGTTTGCAAACATTTCAAGAGCGGATCCATAATGTACTGATTTTTTTTCCTGTTTTTTTTTCCAGCGCTATCAATTTTTTTGAGCGACTAAAGCATTGTTTAGAAAGTCGGAAAATTCCAAAAATATTCTGTAAAATTTCTAATTTTTACTCGGAACATTTTCAGGCCGGTTTCATTGTGAATTTGATAAAAAGAAAATATAAATGTGTCGAAAAAGAAGACAATAATTGCTCCACCATGGAACCGATCTAAAAATATTGTAAGTGAAAAATAAAAGTTTCGAGAATTTTTCAGGACTTTTAAGATCGTTCAAACAATGTTTTAGTTGATCGAGAAGATCGTTGAAAGTGTTGGAAAAGAATGGAAAGAAAATCAGTACGTTATGGATCCGGTCTTGAAATATTTGGAATCGAAAATACTGTTTCTGAGAATTTTTTGAGGGTGTCAAAATAAGTTATTTTCAAAATCGCTTTAAATATTCATAAATAACTGAGCAGTTGAATAAAAAATGTGAAAAAATTCAGGCTACTGTTCTAGAGTTGAGAAAACTGCGGAAAAATTTCTTAAACCAAATCACAAATGTCGAGGATCGGACGTTGGTTGAATTTGCATGGAATTTCCCTTATTCACCTGCACGCACAAAGCATTTCCGATGGTATTTTTACGGGGAATTTACTATCGCAATTTCGTAAAATCCATTCCATTTCTTTATTTCCGCATCAAATGAAAATGTGTTGAGAGTGTTTTTGTTCAGAATTGTGTATAAAATTGCACTGTTAAGCCCTTTTTGCATTTCAGATACGTGGACTTTGATATTTGAAGATATATACATATATATATAAATATATCTTTACTTCAAATAACCGCAAAATTGACGATGAAAGAAAATTCTCCGTGTACGAGTAATTCCACGACGATGACGTCCAAGATGGTAAGGTAGTATTTTGCGATCCTTATCACCCGAAGGTCGCTGCAGGAAGTTGCCAAGAATTAATCCGCGTACTTTGAACGGAGTTGAAAATGTCCGTTCAATGCCACCGGAATCAAGTTTCCAAGGATCCGTAGAGGCGGCGAGTAACTTGGCACGTACAATAACAACGTGTAGGTATAACAACGATGCCTTATCGCATCGTTGATCGTGCAAATTACGTATCGAGGAATTATGTGCGAGAGAGACTCAGAAGTATAAATATAACACCGTATTAGCATGGAATTAGATGTATTTTTTTTTTAATCCCCTCTGAAATACTTTGGGGCGGGTGAAAAAAGGTGCCTGTCAAAAGCGAAGCTCTGAATATTAATATTTAGAGGTCGCTCGTCTCGGATTTCTATTTTCCATTTAAATAGCATTGGGAAATTTTTTTTTTTTGAGAATTTTATAAATCACAAACCAATTTTAATGCAATTGAAAATTATTTTGTTTTTTCTAGATATGGAGTGGAAAATTTTAAACTACAATGTTTGAAAAGGAATTTATCGTTAAAGGTAGAATTGATTTCAGTAAGGTTATTTGTCATTGAAAAGTAGAGCTTTGAAAATTATAAAATTGTCGACTGACTTCCTTCCTCATAGAAAATCACAAACTATAGAATTTTTAAGAAAAATTTCGTAATATTTAGTAACAAGTTTTAACATTTTGCCATTGGCTAAGAGAAAAAATAGTTGACTTTACTATAAATTGAACTTTGAGCTTGAATAACTTTGGAAGGAGTCGATTTATCAAAAAATGATACGAGACACTTTTGGTAAAGTGTTCAATTTTCGATAAAAACGTGTACGAGTCATTTGGATTTGTTTATTGGTTCGTGAGGTACAAAATTCTAAGAAAAAAACAAACAAACAAATTTCCTATGCTATTTAAATGGAAAATAGAAATCCGCGATGAGCGACTTCTAAATATTAATATTAAGAGCTCCGCTTTCGACCGGCATCTTTTTTCACCCATCCCAAAGTATTTCAGAGGGGATTTTGTAAAAAAAAAAAAAAAAAAAAAGAGGTTTTTTTTAAACCAGTCTAATACCTATATATATACACCGAAATCAAAAGGCGAGAATAAACGTGACGGTCGAAGAGATGATTGAAAATAAGAAAAAAAAAATTATCCATTACTGGATATTGTTGTATAATCGCGTGTTACATGAATCCACAATTTGCAGGTTATTTTTTTTTTTTTTTTGTCTCGACATTGCCGTCTTCGATCATTCTTCGTCGGAAATGATTTTTGAAAATATCGAGTTGAACGTAACTGGAGAATAAAATTCTCGCCACTTAACAGGTGATATACGATCGCTGATTGGCATTTTGAAATCTTCTCTACGAATACGGAATAAATTACCTCGCGTTGAGGATCGCGATTCGCGATTAGGATCAGAAAGCTGTCCACCTTGCAAAAATTTTCGTGCTAATAAACGTCCGCGGAGCTAAAAAAAAAATGGACAAGAAAAAAAAAAAATGAAATATGAAATATGAAAAAATAGATAGAAAAGAGTTTTTGATTACCGGCGAAGATATGCAAAATCGAAGGAGAGAATTATTGGAGAAAACGGAACGAATCTGTAAACCGAGAAGTAAAAGAAAGGTTATTATTTTTTTTTTTATAGTTAAATAAGTTTCATTTATTCTTGCGCAGTTATGGCAACGTTGAATCTTTTTTTTTCTTAGGTTACATTTTCACACTCGGATGAAATGTTGACGCCTTATCCAAATCTCAAACCAATTTTCATTATAATCAGTCAGAAAACGATTGAAATCAGTTAAAACCCGTTTGGAATTGCTTGAAACTACTTTGAGATCGATCATGATTCCTTGAAATTAATGTATGTCAATTTACAATAATTTTTGAACGGCTTTAAACCACTTCGAAATTATTTAAAACTCCTTGACATCAGTTTGCAATAATTTGTAATCATATTGTAACGATTTGAAGTAACTTGAAACCCGTTAAAATTAGTATTTCATAATTTTTAATCATATCGTAACGATTTCATATAATTTCAAACTCATTGAAATTAGTTTTTAATAATTTGTAATAATATCGCGACGATTTGAAATAATTTGAAAAACGTTGTAGTTGGTTTGTAATAACTTCTAATCATATTGCTACGCTTTGAAATCATTTGAAACTCGTTAAAATTAGGTTTATAATAATTTCTAATTGCATTGTAACAGTGTGAAATCTTTTGAAACCCTTTTGAAATCAGTTTGAAACCATTCGTAATTTAAATAATTTATAAATCGTTTGTCGCTCGATCCGTAAGAAAACACTCGATAAATTTATTACTGCAAGAAAATTTATTACGAGACAACCGTAATTAGTAGAAGAATATTATAACATATACTAGATTTTCATTCCTTAGGAAAAAAAAAAAAAATGTTTTCAATTCTGTACCCAAAACCGTGTTTATTGGCTAGAATAGAAAATGAAAATAGTTCAAGAATGTGGAGTAAAAAAAAAAATTGGAAATTTTTCATGGCAAATAAATGAAGAATTCTACGGTTGCCGTGGCGAGACAATTGCGGTAAATAACTCAACTGCTTGACTGCGGCTGCTTCCTAACATTGGCCAGGAGACAAATGGCTTATACTCTCTGTGCGTGTTAGTTCTCTCTATTCTATTCTCTGTTCACTTGAGAGGAAATATATCGCAAGCTAGCTAAACAGAATCGACCGTAAAACTGGAAGGCGAAACGATCCTCTTCACCCTAGTCTACGACGTAAACGATTCCTTAAAATCGTTTCTCATTTACAATTTTCCAACAATTTTCATAGTTTGTTTAACCCGGCGTCATCTTCAATCGTCATCGGTGATAATTTTTTTAAAATATCCAGTTCAACGGTAGCTCAAAATTAAATACTTGTATCTTAAAACAACGAATAGAAATTTTTAAGGGCATGTAGTAATCCTACCATTACCGACCGAGCACACTGACTCTTTTTCTTCTTATACAAAGGTTGCTCATATCCCATAAATCGTTTGAAGAATGTGTTTTCATTTTTTTTTTTACATGTTTTACTATTTCCACATTTCCCCCATTTCAAGAGCCAAAAAGTTTAGACACTTTGCGCAATTCCGGAAAGAATGAGGAGTAAAATAAGCTATCGTGAAACTGTTTTCATGCAATATATTGAGATAACTCGGTCGGTAAAGGTAGGAGTACTCTATACCCTTAAGACTAATTTTCAAATTTACACCCCCCCCCCCCCCCCCCCCCCCCCCCAAAAGAATCACTTTCAATCGGCAAGTCCAGAAAATTTCTTACTAATATTTATTAACGATACTGTGAACATAACAATTCGTTTCTCTCTGTAAATAATTTCTAAACAATTATAAAATTGTAAATAAGTGTGACATTATTCTCTAAAGTTTCTCGTACATCGTACCCAGTTTTAATCGGTGTAATATATGAGCGTCAGATGGGTAGAGAATGATAAAACGAGTGATATACGAATGCGTACTAATTTACCTGAATGAAGTATGTATACTAAGTATGAAGAGAGAAAAAAATTACGCTTTAATTCAAGCCGTTAATGTAAAATAACGCTGTTTCACACTCTGACGAATCTAAAAGACGAATGACTTGTCCGAAGTGATCGATTATTCGGTCGCACTTCCCGGCAATGATTGTCAGACCATCGTTCATTCAATTTTCGAGTGTGCTGACAAAATTTATTCGCCGAGAGAATGCTGAACGATACTTTACACGCTATATTCCACACTTGGAAGAGAAAGGAATTCTTTTCTTCACAGTTACCAGACAATTGTAGCGAAATGTAACTATTTTGTACGACTACGTAGTTGTTAAAGTTGTTTGTTCATTTTACACAAAAATTTTGCTGTTTACATCAGTTTACCGTTTCAAATTACTGCCTATAATAATTAACGATATCCAAAAAGAAACACATAAAAGTGCGACCCGTATACTTACTAAATTTGTTGGTATAACGTTAGGAGATTTACAGTTTTTTAATTGTTCTTTCATTTTGTTTAAACAAAATTAAACTCGATTAACTTCAGTGGCACATTCAAACCTTCGTTATAAGATATTTCTGCCTTTACAGTTCTTCTTTAAGCATAGACCGTGAGTTAAATACATCTTTAAGGTCATACAGAATTCCTACTCTTACCGACCAAGCAAACTCACCATTTTTCTTCCGATATTAATAAACAGACGAATGGAAAGGGTTCAAATTTCGACGTTGCGAATGTTCGAAATTTGAAAGCTTTCGATTCGTTTGTTCATTTAATACGGGAAGAAAAAGGGAGGGTGAGATTGCTCGGTCGGTAAAGGTACGAGTGCTACATGACCTTACATAGGAAGATGCGAGAGAAAATTTGAATGATATTAGCCTGGGGGTGAAAAAGCTTCATCATTTACAGTGACAGTAAGCATTCTGCGAATAGGTAAACTGTATAATCTCACACGTCCAAGCCTTGTTCGCGGTAAGATGGCGGACGAAATATGAACGGCTATTCGATATAATAAATAGTTTATTTATATCACAGCGCTGTTGAATATCTGCAGTTTGCAGACTCCTTGAATTAAGTTCGCGCCTCATTTACAGCCCAACGATGCATCTTGAAAATACGTCTGTGCCGCGTTCGAGCGGAAAATATGCGGGCTAAGAATCTCTCCGCAATCGTGACGAACAATCGATATTCAATATTCGATTTATAAATTAATCACAGCGAATTGCGCGAGACAAATAAGCATATTATGTGAAAAATCACTTTTTCTTTTTTCTTTTTTCTTCTACAGCAAAACGTGCGCCGAATTCAATTTCTAAACACATTTATTGTACGTATACTTTCGAATATTTTTTCTTCAATTGTATTCTCATCACGGTGTAAGGTGTACGTATGTATGTTTGTATACCACTACACGTAGACAGCTACGACTCTTTCAAAGTCCGCATGCACTGCAGAGCAATATCATGCAAATTAGGTGTGTAAAGCGAAAACATTTTCTTTTTCTTCTTACTTTTTTATTTAAGGCACGCTAGAAGAAGAAAAAAAAAAAAAAACTCACTGAGAAAAATTTCATTTGTTACAGGAGCTAGAAAAATTGAGTAAAACAGGTACAGTTGAAAAAAAACTGTTTGAATATTGTTGGAATTACGAAAAACGGGGTATTTTCATTTTCCATCTAGAACTATATTTTTCGATTGTGGTAAAAAATGAAAATAATTAAGGACCGAGCGGTAACCGGAACTAAAAATTTCTCTCAGTGCTGAATCCAAAA
Organism: Neodiprion lecontei; assembly: GCF_021901455.1. Classification (NCBI taxonomy): domain Eukaryota; kingdom Metazoa; phylum Arthropoda; class Insecta; order Hymenoptera; family Diprionidae; genus Neodiprion; species Neodiprion lecontei. Next base: position 4,759,201 of record NC_060266.1, read on the forward strand.
GGATATTTATTCCAATAGTTAATTATTTGATGTAACATCTTAGTATGGTTAGTTACTTGTAAGAAGAAAAGTTTATTTGATATTTAATCAATTTTGCTGTCAGAATTTGAGATTTTTTTTTTTTTATTTCTGAAGACTGTTAAAATAAATGTTATCTTGGATGGAACTATTTTTTCATTTTCTCAATCTACAGAATTCCTTATGAATTATTATCAGCTACTTAGCGCATCTGGAGGAATTAGTAGAATATTTAATATTAATAACTTGATTTGTTTTTCTTTTTTTGTTTTTTATCACGAAGTGTTCGAATATCATCAATTTATATCGACGCTCAACGATTGTTTCAATTATATTGAAATTCGGAGATTACGAAAATTCAACGTAAGAATAATTCATACGTGCGAATGCATAATGTTCGTAGAAAAAAAAAAAATAAATAAATAAACAAATAAAAATAAAAAGTAGACACCGGAAAAAACTGAATATAATCAATCTTTCGTAACTTTTCCAAGGAAATTTTTTCTAAATATAGAGTTTAGCGCAATCGTCAGAAAAAAAAAAAAATGACGTCGACTAATTTGTTAAATGCAAAGCAGAGATTGGATACACAAAATGATAGATAAATCAGATTGAACAATCAAACAGCTTGATGCATGGGAATATTAATCTTTGGAGAAAAAAGAAGCACACGCACATGGAAGGGATAAAAAAAAAAAAAAAAACAACGTGAAACCGAATCGTGGACAAGAAGAGATTTGTTAAACTGATGGAAGAAAAGTTTGGATACAGAAACTGGCGAGGAGAATTTATTCTTTTCTCTCTCTCTCTCTCTCTCTCTTTCGTTTCTTGCATAATTTTACGAATATACAACCTGCCAGATTTGATAAAAGCAGCTGTAGGCATGCATAAGAGTAAATGTATGAAAAAAAAAAAATAAAAATTGATTCGCACAAAAATTATCAGATTCAAGTACAGTACGGATCTACAAATTGTTATGAAACGTCAGCGGCAGAAGATCGACGATCGCTGATCGAGAAAAACCCTGCGTCTCAATCCATCAAAAATGTGCACTCTTGCGAAATTTCAAGCGATTAATCGCTTCGTATGTCAACGGTACGTGTGCACTTTCAATTAAATGACAATAAAACACGGTAAGAGAGGAGAATTATTGTCAATGTGCAAAAAAAAAAAAATAAAAAAAAAAGATGAAAAACTCTTTCTTTCTTTTTTTAATCAATTTATGAAAAACACGTGTTCAAAGATTCTGAAAAATCTGGATAAACAATCGAATAAGAAGCTACTGAAATATTTATTTGCTCGAATTAGAAGATAACATTTTTTATCCTTTTTTTTTGTTTCTCGTCTGTTGAACGGAATTTTATTTTGTACGATAAGACTGAATTGTAGTCAAATGAAAACGAGTTAAATCGTCTCGTTAATATTAAAATCAACACATTTTTATTACATACAAATATATCAAGTTTTTCGAATGAGGAATAAATCCAAATCACAAATTTCTGAAAAATTTATAATCACAAAACGTTGTGGAAAATTTTCTCAACGTCGATAGCGCAAAATGTTTACGCGTATCTCGTTTTTCCTAATTCCAACAGTTTTTTTTTTAAACTATGCCTGTTTTAATCAATTTTTCTAGTTAGGTTAGGTTAGGTTAGGTTTTCTAGTTACTGTAACAAATGAAATTTTACTCAGTGTAAGACTCGACTCGAAGAAATAATAAATACGCAGTGAACAAGTGTTTTTATAATTCGAAAATCAAACCTGCGTCAATTAACGTAGAGTATTTGTTTTTTTTTTTTTTGTTTTTTTTTTATTTTCCACGCAGAAAAAATCGTTCGTTATTGTTATTAACTTACTGAAAAAGCTTCTCGAGGAACTAAAAATAAAAAAAAAAAAAGTGAAGCTGACCTTTTGAACCGTGGCAAAATAAGTTTTCTCCAAATTTCAATTAAACAAAGCCCGCCGGACGATGCTCGAATTAATTAACTTAATGTTTATCCACACGGGATAAACATTGTACCGTTTTATAGGATGTTTAGGGTTCACTCTAAGCCCAGGGTTGACTTAAGTTTCAGGTAAAAGGTTGAGATATTAGGTGAGGTTTATTTGCGGCTGGTAGCGACTAGCGGAAAGAAATTTCATCTACTTAATCCTGATTCCTTGGTCTTGGCCAATTAGTTCCAAACCCGATCCGATCCGTTTTGTAATTTATTTATTTATTTTTGGCTTCTTTTTTTACAAAAATATTCCCTGATGTCTAAATATTGAGAAACTTGTTAATGTTTTTCTTGAAATCTGACACCGAGCTATTTTAATTTACCCGTCAAATTTTGAAAATTGTATGCCTCCTTTTGAAAAAATTCCTTTCCCGGCAGAGAGTTGATGAGTTTTTTGAATGAAAAATTAATCCAGGGCGGTGATAAACATGAGAAAACTGCGGCATTGATTAGTAGCAGATTGAGTGAAAAATAAATAAATAAATAAATAAATAAATAAATAAATAAATAACTCGCGTCTTTAACCTAAAGGGGCGAGATTTTTTTCAGTTTTCTACTGATCGATGCTAGTTTTCCGATTTATTTATTTTTTTTTTTTTTTACCGCCCTAGATTAATTTTCCATTCGAAAAAACTTATCGACTCTCCGTCAAGAAAGGAATTTTCATCAAATGTGTGTTTGACTTTGCCAAAATTTGGCACAAAAATTAGAATAGCTCGTTATTCAATAAAAAAAAAAACTCAATATTATTATACATAAAAAAATATAAAAAAATAAAAAATAAAAAAAACAACCAAAAGTGGCAAAACTTTCGAGTTAGCCCGCGTTCAAACGACTCATGAACTTTGGAACTACGTAAGAAGTAATTCGGCGATCTTTGATCCCTCAACAAACATCGTTAATATAAACAATTTTTAAACTGAGGTGAACCGGTGATTAAAATTCTTGTCTGCAGAGTCGGGAGTGTTTATATTTTAGCTTGTTAAAACTGCGTGAGAAATAGTCTCGTCGTAATTAACCGGTCCGTTTTACCTGCCGAGGTTAGAAAATTGAGGCAGACCCGTTCGTTAGAAGAGAGAATTATATTTTTGGCACAATGTATTTCACTTTCTCAGATGAATTTTGACGAAAGTCCGCCTATATCTGTTCGTTTACACAGAGCTTACCGTAATTGTGAAAGTTTTTTTCCTTTTTCTCGTTCATAATTTTCGTTTCGACAACGATTTTTTTTTCGTAAAAAAATTTGATCTGCCTTGAATCGAGATTGTTTTTCAAACCGTGCTGAAACGATGATCTAAAAATACGATAAATAATCCAGTTCGAAAATTGATGCTCGCAGTTTTTAATTTGCTCGACAGAATGTTTATTTTTTTTTTTATTTTATTTTATTTTGAAAACAGAAATCTTGGTGTATTTTTAAACATGATATTTCGTTTGTTCAAAGTATTAAGAGTGCTGAATAAAATAAATAATACAAGAAAAAATTAATCCCACAATGGGACAGGTGTCAGAATCATCAAGATGAGGAATGAAATTTTTGAGAAATTTTCGAAATTTAAAAAAAAAAATGCTAATTTTTAGATGGGTTTGAATAATCATAAAAAATTAACGGTTGGAGGGAAAAATCTGAAATAATTCAGGAGTGCTTATTTAAGACCTTAATATGTTATAAAAAAAAAAAAAAATCGTGAATCGAATCGAAAATAGTCAGGGAAAATCATTGGTAGAATTGACATGGAATTCCCCATATACACGTACACATCTCTTTAAATATATCCAATCAGTATCGATTCTTCGCCGATGAAAAATACGAGCCGATAATTTTTATCGCGAATAAAATGACGTACGGTACGATTTTATTTTTTCGCCCTTCGTTTTCGGTTTCTTCAACACGCCATCTATAATATGCCTAAATAACGTCCTCTACGATTTCTGTTACAGTATAATTAACTACCCTTGAATAAATTTAACGTCTCGTATAACCTGAGCGTTCCTAATTCAATTATCCCATGATTCTCTCTCCGTGTCTCAAATAATCGCCCTCGAACCGTTAAATACGGCATATTATCAACGATACGCAGTTCTTGAATATAATCGTCTATTCGTCGTTCCACCATACGAAAAAATGGGTCAAATTATACGTGCACAATGCGGAGAATTAAGGAACAGGACGATACTTGAATAGACGATCGGTTTTACCATCTATTATATTAGTCAGAACAATAAGAATCGCAATTAAAGTCCATCTTCATCAGTTTGACCGATAAACGACAAATTATATCCAACATCAACGAGTTCAATTCGCACGTTATAAGTTCCGTCTCACATACAATAATACCGCAGGTGGCCAATTGCCATACGGAACGGTATTCAGGTCACTGATCAATCAATCAATCAATCAATCAATTAATAGAATTGCCGAGTTTAGGTCTCCGTCAAGTTACGCCAAAACTTAACATTGATCGGTAAATTCCGTTCCAAAAGTCACTCTTATTTCTCAATGTTTGATTTTTACTACCATTTGTTACAGTAACTGGAAAAAATTCAGTAAAACAGGTATCGTTAAAAGTTAAGAACTGAGCGGTAACCGGAAATAAAAATTTCTCTCGGTGCAGACAGAGGGTAGAAAATATTTCCATAAAAAATTCATGCAGTAAAATGACCAAGTCGAGTCATCGCAATAAATCGAAGCAGTTCATAATAAGACTTGAATACTCGATAACTAATTCTCGCATTTTTTTTCATCCCTTTTTTTTTTTAACGCAACGTTATTAAACCGAGGGGGAAAACAACTCGCCGAATCGATGTTTAAATCGGTTTGTAAATCGATCATAATTCACCTGAATTAAGGATAACATTGGTGTGCAAAAAGCCAACTTTGCTTTTCTCCTTATTAATATCATGTGTATATATAATAGATTTGATGCTTTTAAAACGAAATATAGTAATAAAAAATATGTACCACGTATACTTTTCGTCTAATGTTTTTCCTTTTCTTTTTCTTATTCTTTTATTTATTTTTTTTATAAAACCATGTTTTTGCTTACAAATGACAACCAAACGCTAAATGCGTGAATAAATAAATGAATGCTAAATAACCGAGTTAATGAGAATTTAGCAAAATTATTCGAAATGAACTGAGAAATAACCGAATCGTGGAAAAATTGACTCAAGTCGATTTGAATTAGTTTGGATACGCGTTAGAATTATCTGTTTACGGTGAAAAGATATAAAAAATTAATTTAAATGAATAGGAAATACGAAAGAATGAATTGAAGTGAATTGCGTTGGGTTAAAAAAATTTTTATTCGGATTAAAAAAAAAAAAAAAAAAATGATATCGAAATAAAAAGAATCGAATTGAATTACAAATTGAATTAATTCAAATTGTATTCAATTCGAAAAAAAAATTTCTCCTACTTAGAAATATCGTGTATATTTTCCCCCTCGCTTTAAGCGGTGCGTTTACTCGGAGTTGGAACGAAGATTTGATCTTTGTCAGATACGGATGATAATAATAATAACAATAATAATAATAACAATAATAATCAGTGTCGGTTGATACCGTACATTCATTCGCCTATAGAAGCGAGGCGCATCTTCGGTTAGAATTATTTGACATATTCCTGACATATTTATACATATATCAACGTGTGTCTCGTGCATATTACGAATTTTGGGCCTCAAGTTTGAAAAATATTCCAAACATCGCTTCCTAGCCACTCCAGTCCCGGAATAATAATGAGTTGAACCCGTTATGGGTCTCTACAGCATTGCATTACACGCTGAGAGAGAGACGCGCATATATAATTACATATGTATTACATACGTACCATACATAAATATTACAGGGTGAGGCGCGTAAGGTATCTTCCAAGATTCTATCTCTCGAATGATTCAAAGTTCGTCTTGCGAAACAATCTCTGTAACCCAAAATCGATGGTACGTATACTGGGATTCGATGGCATCGATTTTTCTTAAATTTATATATATTAGACTGGTTAAAAAAAATCGACAATATATTTTTTCTTCGAAATCCCTTCTGAAATAATTAAGAATTTCGTAGCTCACAAACCAATAAACAAATCCGAATGACTCGTACAGTTTTTGATAGGAAATTGAACACTCTACAAAAAGTATCTCTTGTCATTTTTTGATAAATCGACTCCTTCCAAAGTTATTCAAGCTCAAAATTCAATTTATAGTAAAGTCAACTATTTTTTTTCTTAGCCAATGGAAAAATGTTAAAACTTGTTACTAAATATTACGAAATTTTTCTTAAAAATTCTATAGTTTGTGATTTTCTATGAGGAAGGAAGTCAGTTGACAATTTTATAATTTTCAAAGCTCTACTTTTCAATGATAAATAACCTTGCTGAAATCAATTCTGCTTTTAACGGTAAATTCCTTTTCGAACATTGTAGTTTCAAATTTATACACATTTGACAAGTTAAATAAAAAAAAAAAAAATGGAAAAAATTCAGCGTACTGTTTCGGAGTTGGGAAAATTGCAGAAAAAATTTTAAACAAAGTAAAAAATTTTGAGATTCAGACGTTGGTTAGGTCAGCATGGAATTCCCCATACATATTATACAGAAAGTTACACCGAATAACTTGTAACTCTCTGCGTTAAACTTGAGCAAACTTTTTCCTGACAATCAGCCGTGAAAGTTACTAATTATAATCGAGATAAAATTAGTTGATCTTCGATGAAATTTTCATCTTTTTAAAGAAGAGTTTCACTGGAATTCCGCGACTTTAACGCGGCAGGAAATCATCTTCGTTAAGCGGAAGTGTCGCTTCTGCATGGGAGGAGGATAATTATAGCTCGGAATCAGTTTCGCCGATTCTCTGGAGGCAGGAAGTAGGTACCGATACCCTCAACTTGCTAAGGAAGTCATTTAACACCTCGAAGATAGCAGAAATTACTACCTTCAATTTGTATTTTACACCGTCACGGAGAGTCTAATCGTTAGCTAATAACAATTAGTGTCTGTACGAATAATCAAGAATCAGAATGATTAAATTTTGAAATTCGTGATTCCTGAGCTAGTTGAAATACTTGAAACATTGTGATCAGCTTTGAGATTCGACGAGGAATATATATGTTTGCAAAAAAAAAAAAAAATTCAGCTCAGCTTTCTTGTACTGTATTTTATAAATTTTTACTGACTGAAACCGGGTCAAATACTAAAAAAAAATCCCGTGTTATTTAAATGTTAAATTTCGAATGGCAAGCGACACCTTTTAAAATTGAGCTAAAAAAATTTCTCGCAACGGGAGAATTTTTTTCTTAATAAATAGGTACTTTTAAGACCATAAATTCGTTAGGTTAGTTTCTTTGGCTCACCCTAATGTATAATCACTTTATACAAACAAAGATTTAAATAACATACTACTGCCAAGTATACGTCGGTTAATTCACAATAAAAAGCATGGTTGAAACTTGAACCTTAGCTTCCACATCCCTCTGGAATTACACTGCTGCTACACTGGGGTCAGAACGACCTTAAATTTATCCAACTAAAATAATGATTATTAAGTATAAATTAAAAACAAAATAATTCATACATTGACAATTATTCAAAAAAAAAAAGAAAAAAAAAATTAAATTAGTACGTGAAACTTGGCAGTCCTCTTTAAAAATATAATAATACTTGTACGAAGCGAATTCTGTCCTTAGATAGAATTTGATTTATTCCAGAAGGTATTTTCATACAAAACACCCGCCAAGTTCCACTTGCTAATTTTTTTTCTGTATTTTCATCAATACGAGAGTTATTTTGTTTGTTACTCGTATTTAATGATCATCTGTAGTTGTATAAATTTAGGGTCGATCTGACCTCAGTGTGGCAGCCGTGTGATTCTAGAGAGATGTGGAAGCTAAGGGTCAAGTTTCCAAATTTATTTGTTACTCGTCCTTAGTCTTACGAATAAACTACTTTTGGTAGACATTGACACCTTTGAAATGAAAAAAATTTTATTGTAACATATTTTGATGAGGTATCATCGCACCGTTTAATTGGTTCGAAGATGCTATTAATTGTCAAACCAAGTTCACTCGATTACCTGAGCATAAACTTAGACTTTGCAAGATCACTAGCTCTGCGTCCAGCCTTATCGAGAGCTTCGCTGTTCATTAAACCAATTAAAAGTAGTCTAATAATTATGACTAAATTGTATATTTTTACTCGGTTCTAGGCCCACGACTATGAAACACACGAACATCACTTTCTCTCGTTATATTATACGAATTAAATCAGTGTTCAAAAGATGACATTAGCACCGCGACCAGTTATGTTGTTTATATTGTATCGAAACAATTCATTTTCTTGAAATATGCAAGTTTGTGCTAAGATTCGTATCGCTAACTTTGCTTGTTCGAAGCTTTACTTGTCTTGCATCCCGGAAGATCAATTACGATAAGCAAGATATACTTTGTTAGTTCGACTTTATCCACCTGACTACGTTCAATGCACCGAGCACTCAGTGCTACGTATATCGCTTCATATACTCGAAGTTTTTAACGATCGAACCTTATTGCAGAGTTTCAAGCCATCCAAGTTTTCCTAATTATTGAAACATTTATCATGGAATCTGGATATCAACACAGAGTTGAGTTTTTTTTATTAATGTTTATCAATCGGAATTCCAAGTGAATCTCGTTTCTGAATCAGGCACTACGAAATAAAAAATTTAGTTAGCCACTTAACTTGGATCAGCTTTTTGCATTGAAATCTCTCACTTTTCATTATAACGAATTGAAGAATAAGTATTCGTACTCGAACAGTATTACTAGAAACACAAACATTTTTCTACGCAGATATGTAAGGCTGTGGGTGGTAAAAATAGTTAGACGAGAGGAATGAATCTCTATAATAGTCTTCCCGATGATTTAAAAACACTATCTAGTGTTAAATCTGGGAAATCCAAATTGAAAAACTGCTTATTATCAAACAGTTGTTAAAAAATTTCTAGTCTTGTATTGTGTAAGAAATCTATATGGTTATATCGCTTCAAAATTTGAGGTTTCTGTTATTAAATTGTATGTTAGCTTTGTTAAGGATGTTTCGGGATAATAAAATTGAACCGAACTGTTTTCCTTAGCACGTAAGCTAGTTGTATAGCATCCCAGTCTTACGTACAAGTACTTTTATATCTCTGTAGGGTTTACTGGTACAATCAATAAGTAAATAATAAACGTTACATAACGCAAGACTTGTTCGTTGAAAGCAAAACAACATCAAGAGTAAACATGTTAGAATTATCTTCAATCTTATGAACTTTTACTAGGAAGCGACCAAGATTTAATTACATGGAAATCGACGCACATGAAACTTTGCAGTTAAATTGGTATCGCTATAATTTTGCCTAAAGACTCGACTTCAACTTCTGAATGTGTAAAAGTATCAAAGATTCCTAGAGCGATATCATAAACCACTTTTGATGCACATGAATAAATCTGGCAGGCAGATTCTACGACGATGGTAAAAGAGGCGACGCGCTTCGAAATCATCAACAGTTAACAAGTGATTTCATGGTACTTTCCAATATTAAACAATAATTTGCATTGTATAACACAAAAATTTCGTTCACCTATGATGATAAATGAATGAACAGAAACCAAACAGGAACAGACCTTAGACCAGCTCGCATGGAGTACGACACAATCGACTTTACGAGGTAATAAGGCGAAAAAAGTAGACACCAAAGACAGCAAATACCTGTATGGCAGCTAATTTGTTGTACAGAACGGCTGACATCGTTTGCAGCATATGTGGCGCAGTTGACGAATTGATTACGAAATGCGTCGTTCAACGAGAGCCCAGTTTTCTGTATATTCCAACCCTTGCCAGTATCAGCCAACTCCTGTAGGTGACGGATCTACGCTTCTTCGTCAAAGCCACATCAGAGTGGCAATAGTATGCTTGCGTGCGCCTGTCAAACAAGATACTAAATTGACAGTACTTAACACATATTTCACGTCAAAACGTATTGCTATGTTCATACCGATTCCTGCGACACGCTCGTAACATTCTGCAGTTTTGATCGACTCTTGACATTTGTCCGCCATCGATGTTGACGTCGATGTTACGACGTCCGATTTGCTACACACTTTGTACCCTGGATTGATCTTTGTTCCACAGTGCATGCCAAGCTCAGCGAAGTACTTTCTCGTGCGAACCTAATTATACAGAAGGTATACCCGTCAAGTTATATACGTTGAAAATGTAGATGCTCATTGATGTTAATAAGTAAATAATTTCTGTAAACTCTCCCGGGCATGAAGAACTATATAGAAAATGACACAGTCAACGAAGCTGACAGCAATTGTCGTTCGTTGTGAGGTTATAATGAATTTTCAGAAACTTGACGTAAAATATTGAAAACTTTGATCAATCACACACATCTGTGAAAGATAATCCAGAATTTATCGACCAAATATCATAAACTTAGATCAACGTGACGTACTAATTCAACCAACATGTTGTGATTTACCTGTCGGCGTTACTGATTCGCGTCTTTTAGCTTTCCGCGGATTCTTCGTTTGTTTTTTTGAAAAACTTTGCCTCCGTACTCACACCAATTTTTGGCACACTGTTTGAGGTTGCTTTTTGGAAACTAATAACGGTCATAATTTCGCGAAAACACCATTTATACGAAGATACGAAGAATAATTACACAAAGACTTCGATCGCGTGTAAACAAACCAACGTGACTTTGTGGCGAGGAATGGGGGGGGAGGGGGGACTCGAAATATGTAACGCCGATCAGATTTGAATTCTGTCCCCAACAAGCCTGTTCGAAAGACTTTACAACACTGGCTCTGATATTCTCTCCGTCCGCTGATTCGCATCGCATTTCACGCAGCTCACGGATTGTTTACGAAATATAATCGTATACCGCATAATATGAATCCTACAGAGCCTCGATCTGTATCGATTACTTTTGAGAATCAATTTATTGACTAGTAATTAAGGACATTTTGTATCGATTTTCTTTACTCAAGATCGATTCGAAGCAACTTCACGCCTATGCAGCATGAAAGTCCTGAAAAACTGGTAGTGTTGATTGATACCAAATGATATTTCGAAAAGGGACAAACCTGCGCTTTATAATCTACATTTCGGACAGATTGCTGTGGTTCATTGAGAGAAATTTTTAGTTCCAGTTACCGCTCGGTGAAAAAAAGAAAATGAAATTTTTCTCAGCGTTGATGATGAGATATCGTTTTAGCAGCTTCGTTAATTTCTCGATTATCGATGGAATATATTTTGAGGTGTTCTGCACGTCATTTCTCGAATCTTCCAAGAATATAAAAAATACTTCTATCTTGTTCGGATCGATCTTTTGTGCTAAAATCGATTCACTCGAAGAGATCGTGCATCGTACGATTCAAGCGTGTGTCATATATCTAGTCTTAAAACCAGGTATGAAAATCGACGAAAGTTCGAGATCAAACTGACGATTTCGTCGATGTTGGCAATATATTAGAAATGGTATATTTCGGCTCCCCGGGCACGGATCGTATTGATATATGGCTTTACTGAAAGCTCTTAAAATCCAGAAACTCGCCAAGCTTGCCAGATGTAGAAATTCATCTCGAGAGGGGAGAAATATGTGATAATAATATTTCCTCGGGTAGGCCAAAGGCTTCTGTTCGCGGTAAAAGATAGTGCCACAACTTCACGCGCGATCTTGATAAAACTTTCGATACAGTGTAGGAAGTTCGATACAGAAATTTTTGACAGTAAATTTATCATTTTTTCCAAAGGCATGATAAATTAATCAAATCGAATTAAATACTCACCCTCAAATACAGGAAACGGCTGTCCGTCCGACATCTTGCATTCTCCAGTGACCACTTTCCGTCGGATCCGCATGACGATTGGCACGCGTGTTTCCTAATTCGTTGTGCGATCCGTCAACAATTATCGTTCGTCATCAGTTCGTCACCTGAGCCTCACTTCACTGCGTTCGATGAGTGCTACCACCGACTCAGTAATTGTGAGATAATGCGGCTCGTTTGAATCATCGTTGTAACTTTGGTATCAACTTCAGGATTATTCGAAGATCAAATCGAAGCCCTGTTAATTCAAGTATTATCTTCGAATCAAGGCAAGTTCTTCACATATTTCCGCACGATCTGTTTTCGCCGGCTTAAATTCGACCCCTCGCCACGTGATTTTCACTTTTCACACAATCTAGCTTCACTTTGCCGCATCAAATTTACCTATTGAATAATAAACCGATAAACGTTTGTTTTTTATATTCATTTGAATATATCAAGAACGAATGAACGTTATCAAAACATTATACGTCGTCTTTTTCTTATACAATTATTACATTAATTTATATTTCAAATAAATAAAAATCACTTTAAAAAATTATTAAATTAATCATTAATGATGTAGTACGAATCGAGTATATCTAGTTCTATAATTCATTTGGATATTGTATTTTTACCGTCCAAATCGTACGTGGATAATTGTTTTTCTTTTTTCTTTTCTTTTGCTTAACCGTAGAGGACGTCGTCTGTTATTTAGACGGTAAAAGTACACCGAACCAAGCTAATTCCGTCGCACAACAACTTTGCCAGAGTTTACTATGTTTATATGGTTTGAATGAGAAATTTCAACAGCGAGCACCAAAATCAAATTTGCCCGGTGTAAGTGTGAATTGATTTTTTGATTCTGAAAATTCTACTACTCATATTACAATTTTACAGATCATATTTAAAAAAATTCCACCAGAGATTTGTCATACAAATTTTTGTTTAAATACTTTATCAACAACATATATTGACATCGTTATTATTTAAAACGAATTTTATTATCATCTTAGTTATGATTAAGTTTTGCAGATTTCAATCTCCGCGCGAGGTATTCCAATAATTAATTTACCACTTTGTACAAATATTACATAAAAAATTGCTTTCAAGAAAATTTAGAATTCTAAAGATCAGTTGTGATATTAATATTTTGAGTCAATTCCGAAGTGGATCGATTTTCGATTCTTAAGTATTATAGAGTATGATGTATTATTATAGGTGTGCAAAAACCGACTGTATGGCTAGTAACATAAACACTTTCGTTACGTCTGGTTAAAATCGGGGAGAAAATGTGTAAACACTGCGGGATACAACGAAGCACAAACGTATTTAACGGCGATATAACGAATATTCTTAGCTCTGTGGTGAAATTACTCGATATTCGCATTATAGAGATGAATTATACCGACTCGATTCTGTAGATTATAATTTAAAACTCGTAAGCGTTTCTAAAAGTTCATCGTTCATTTTTTTTTTCGATTCTTTAATTATTATTCAACAATTATTCTTAATAGTGATCAGTATTGCGCGTTCATTTTCAAGACTTTAACTCGCTCCAATCACACTGAGAAAAATTTCATTTGACGCAGTAACTAGAAAAATTGAGTAAAACAGGTAACGTTAAAAAAACTGTTTGAATATTGTTGGAATTACGAAAAACGAGGTACGCGTAACCATTTTGCGATATCGTCGATCCTTTTTTGGTCATTGCAACGCAAAATCAGTTTCTGAGGTTTACTCTACTTTTTTAGTTAAACAAGGCTTTAACGTCAATTTATTCTTGCGCGAGCGTTAAATTTTCGCAACGGTTGCAAGAAAATCTAGCAACAGCGATCGTAATGAGAAAGAATAGTAACGGATACCAGAGTTTCCGGTAACAGCTAGAAAACTAATTTTCATTTTCTACTTAGAACTATATTTTTCGACTGTGTTAAAAATGAAAATAGTCGAGGACTGAGCGGTAACTGGAACTAAAAATTTCTCTTAGTTTGTTTAAACGATTCATCGATAAGTTTTGGGCATTATTGTTATTGAAATGCAATTTTCTCATCACTTATTCTTAAACGATAGATTTTTCTAGTGACCATAAAAAAGGAAATTCCCCTTGTTTTCCAGATCTATAAGCAACGGGCGACCATGAAGGGTGAGGGCAAGGAAATGGACCCGGCAACGAGAGAATCGAGAAACGGTGACATCTGGGCAGCGTTGCAGGAAGTGGTGCGAGACAATCCAAGATTCTGGTTGTACTTCAGTTCGGTGATGATCCAGGTCCGAGAAGCGGTTTTGGAACGAGCAGCGGCCGGTTCAGCACGCGAGTTTTTTCCCGGCTACCCAAAGTACCGAGACGTAGCGAGCCAGACGGAAACGATTTCCGTACGCGATGTCGGCACCCAAACCGAAATAGCCGACGAGAACTGTCAAGACGATAATAAGATACCCGCCATCTGGTGCAATTTGACCGAATTAACAGAGTCCCCGCTGTCCCCGAACGATGTGCGAATGGACGACAAAATGGAGGCGCAAGAGAGCAACAAAATGGCGTCAGGGCTAGCGGAAGACGACGAAATGGCGTCGCGAGAGGAAAACAAAATGGCCGCGCAAAGGAACGAGCAAACGGCGTCCGAGGCTGAATCAGGAACGGCGGAAAATGAAATCGCGGCTGCACCGTCGGAGAATAATGACAAGGAGGGTGCAAAACAGGCGTCTGGCGAAGCTGCGGTGAAAATAATGCCGTTAATGGAGGTGAAAACGTCGGGAAGTATTTCAAAAGAGAAAAATAAAACTCATCCTCGGCCAAAGTATCACCAGCTAATCTGCATCCGGTGCGGAAAACACGGATATGAAACGGACAAGTGTCCCAATTGCTCGACGAATTCGTTCAACGAACATCAAAAACCGTCGGCTCCTCAACGACGACGTTCCAGAAATCGCCACAGGATGCGCGATCCTTACCAAAATTCGTTCGACTATTCTCGATACATGCATTATTGAGGGTTGACTTTTCATCGAAACCAAATATATATACATATATATTATAATCTACTACCGAAATATTACAGTTGTCAATAGAGTCGACATGTTATACCTAGATTACGAAATTCGGTTTCGGCAATGTGATTGAAAATTTTCAATTTAACGTTTCGAAATGCAAAAAGAATATATATCAAGGCAAAGGCCTTCTTACGTGTTATAACGTTGCAGCCACTGCAATGACACGCGTTTTAGGTTAGGTACGAATGGCGCTCGTCAGAGCGTGAATCAAGTTTTGGAAAAGAATAATCGAAAACGTTTGAAAAATTAGGTTATCCACTGTAAAAGCAATATATCGATAATTTGAGAAAAGGTTCTGTATACATAATTAGAATTGGATAAAAATAATTAAGCTGTCGCTTTTTTTAAACGATTCTAACGATTGTCGAATTGTTCTGTTCGTCGTAAACGATATGCCAGAGATTGCTTGAGAAAAATCTGTAAACAATTTTACCGTCAAAGTGGGTTAGAATAGATTTGTGCAAATAAGGTACAAGAAAATTTTCTTCGACAATTACATTTTCACCGTATAAAAACACCATAATGTACATGATCAAAAGCACTGAAGATTAATCATTTCGAACGTTCTAATTACAAAACCTTGTCTAAAATTGTCGTTATCTTGGCTGGCGTTATTAATTTCCTAAGATATCAATTTTACCGCACTCATTTTTATCGCACAATTCAATTTCATTCACTACCGCTGGTTTTTTTTTTTTTTTTATTCATTCTATTGTTCCGAATTCTGACTGTCAGACTGTGGAGAGTCCCACTAATTCTATATTTCTTACCGACTAATTGTAAGAAGCATATTGTGACTTGTGATAATCGAATTAAACCGCAATCCAAGCACAAGATATTATATGCTCAATGTAGCAATCAATTATCAAATCATAGAGTACAATTATCCCTCAAACTGTATTATACCCATATCCATATTTTCTCATATAAAACATGTCACTGTCTAGATATATCAAAGTAAACGATATCTATTTTTCGAAGAAAAATTTAATACGTATACGTTACATGTACGTACTAGGTATGCAATAAACATGTGTTCGGAAAAATTTATTTGTTTACATTTTTTATAGATACTGAATTACGTCCTTTATGGATACTTCGAATATCTCGAATATCATCAGATTTAATGAATCTGCACTAAAATTATCAAGACTAATTTAATCGCGACAATGAAAAAAGAAGTTTCGAAGAAGCTGTGACGTAAAACGAAAAAAAGTTATTATTGTTATTATTATTATTATGTTAAAAAATCGTATCCCAGGATTGAGTCCGCATCTAAAGTATATGTGAATAGGTACTTTCAGATACAGCATAATGAAATAATTGCACAGAGGTAATTATTTTTCATTTCTGCTCGAAATAGGAAATAATTAAAGTCTTACAGACCATTTATTTATGGCGAATAACGTTAACCTTGATATTCTTGACCTTTTCCCAGATACTCAAGAATTCCCCGTTCAATATGTACAGAGTATGAATATATAGGGCATTCTCGTAGCGTAGTCTAAGTAGCTCCGATTCTCGTATCGTTGCAGCTCGAAAAAGAAAAAGGAAAAATAAAGATCGAAAAAAAAAAAAACACGCAATTTAAGAGCACTTTAGGAATTCCGGCAGGGTTTTTACACAGATTCTGAAGTAGAAATTTATCGTTGGCAATAATTTGGATTTTGGTGCCCACCTCTCCAACTCTCTTTTCCTATTCACTTTCATTCGTTTCCACTCGATTAGGCCCGCGTAATTATTACTTCACTTCTCTTTGTCGATATATTCCCGAGCTTTCTATAGGACATAGAAAGTATAGGATGGATGTGTATGTATAATGTAGAGACAGGCACTAATGGTCCGGGCGAATATCGTCGTCTCGTCTTTGAGCGAAAAAAGAAAATAAAGGAAGACAATAAAAATGAACGGGAGAGGAATTTCTCTTACGTTTTGGCTTTCGTTCAAGTTTTAGCACAATTGACGAGACACGAGCAGCGACAGTTGGCAACTATTGTTTTCAGGTACACTGAGAAAAATTTCATTTGTTACAGTAGCTAGAAAAATTGAGTAAAACAGGTGTCGTTAAAAAAAAAACTGTTTCAATATTGTTGGAATTAGGAAAAACGAGGTACGCGTAAACATTTTGCGCTATCGTCGATCCTTTTTTGGTTATTGCAACGCAAAATCAGTTTCTGAGGTTTACTCTATTTTTTTAATAAATTTAAAGTTAATCGAGGCTTTAACGTCAATTTATTCTTGCGCGAGCGTTAAATTTTCGCAACGGTTGCAAGAAAATCTAGCAACAATGATCGTAATGAGAAAGAATAGCAACGGCTAGAAAACTAATTTTCATTTTCTACCTAGAACTATATTTCTCGATCGTGGTAAAAAATGAAAATAGTTAAGGACTGAGCGATAACCGGAAGTAAAAATTTCTCTCCGTGTATCCGCGAAAAAAAAAAAAAAAATCCGACACGTTTGATTCACTCGATCTCGATTTTTCGGTACGTAATCGTCGACGATTTTTGTGACATTTTATTTTACAATCTCGATGTAATCGCTATATTAAGAAGAAAGTAATCGAAAACAAGTTTTTTACCGCGAGATTTGATTAGAAATTTTTTGTACGACTTGAATTGTCGACGCGGTAAGAATCGAGTCTAAAAGAAAAGCTTGAACGCTGAAACTAAAATTGTTAATAAATAACTGAACAAAAGTTATTAGAATTTTATGATATCTCTACTTTTGACTGTAATTTTGTCTGTTTGAAATCTAGCATATCAACGTCATATTCTTCTGTAAAAGGGTAAAATTTACACTCTGGCTTCCGAGCACACCGTTATGTACAATATACATTATATAAGAAATGCAAGATACGAGGTAAATATTTTCCTCGCAGCTAATTTGAATTCCTGAAATGGCGAGTGGCCGATAAAACGAAACGATATTGGGGCGAGAGAAACGTCTTTTAATGAAAATTAATTAAATTCCATAAAAAGAAAGATCCTGAAATATGTCGTCACGTAATATAAGAGCAATTCGCGCATCACCAAGTACCAAGAAAGGGGTCCAACGATATCGATGACTCCTTTTGGATACTATATTTTTGCACAAAAGGTCGGCTGTACAAATGTTGATTGCTTTTGAAAAATCTCATCACGAATATGTCGACTGAATTTTATTTTTTTTCTCTTTCACTCTCGAGTCACTGCGATAAAAAGTTAAAGTGATACAGTTGAAAGAAAAAATTGAATCGACGCCTTTGCTGGTATTTTTTTTTTGTTTTTAGTTTACAGTTCGTCCCTTTTACATCGCGAGAAATCACAGAAAATCTTAGAAATCGTGAGAAATAATAGAAAATTTTATAAATCGTCAGAAATCACCTGGTCAAGGTAAAATAATATGTGAAGTGATTTCTCGCAATCACTCTGTAAAATCGTAAGTAATCGTGAAACATTGTAATCCTTGTGTGACTTTTTGCTCAGTTTGAAACACCCTTTGAAATTTTGATAGGATAAAACTGACGATGCAAAATTTCATTAATTATGAAAATACGACGTCGGTTTTACAAATTTTTCATCTATAACGATAAAAATTTCAATCGCAGCATTGAATTCCGTTTTGAAAATGTTTCCGACAAGTTTTTGGCCAAAATCAATGTGCCGTTCGAATCTAGCGTGCATCTGGCACATCAAATACATCACACGCTCGCACAAGAATGCATTTCAAGTGCTTTCATTCGCACATTTCGTCCACTCGACGGGAATCCTGAGTACACTAGCTGTTTCATTTCTTGGTGGTGAATTGCAGAGAGACGGTAAAAGAAAATGTTTGCTTTACTAATCACTTGAGCTGAGAGAGTTGAGCGTCCGCTTTGCAGAAGCCTGGCGCGATACCAAGGCCAACAAAATTTCCTAAAAGCTTCTCGGAAGAATTTTTTCAAACTTTTCGCTTGTACATCAAGTACCTGTAGAAAGAAAATGAGAGTGAAACGGAACCTCGGAGTGATGACTTCATCGATTCTTCATACCTAAAACATTCTCGCTTCAAAGTTTATACATGCGGTACGTATAACCGTGCGCGGAGAAACTTTTAACATAATTCACTCGGTGCTGCTGTATTGAACACAGATGGAGAGAAATTTTTATTTCCGGTTACCGCTCGGTTCTTAACTATTTTTCTTAACTTTATTTCATATAATTCCAACAATATTCAAACAGTTTTTTTTAACGATACCTGTTTTGCTCAATTTTTATAGTTACCGTGAGAAATGAAATTTTTCTCAGTGCAGACTCCGCGTGCCAATCTAGGTTCATTCCGCTGTTTCGTGTTCAAAAGAAATTTTGCAATTAATCGATTTAACGAATTTCGTAGACTGAAAACTTTGTGTCTAAATCAAAGTACGCTTTATTTCTCTCCGTTTTGACTTTCTGTGTTTCATTGAGTAACAGGATCTTAATTCGCTTGATCAAGCTAGAAATTTCCCGGCCGTGAATAACGTCTTCTCGTTATTACACAGAGTGGCGACTGATGTTCGAAAACTGAATTCCCGATTTTCTTCAAAGTGTCAATTTCTCGAAAATTGTTTTGCCTAGAAAATTCACCAAAAACGTCCAACAGATTACATTCTACAAAAATCCAAAAACTTCGTCGTCCATCGTATTTCACATAAAAAACTAAAAACATATACTCGATATCCATAAAAATACTTTAATGAAATCATTTTTATAATCCCCAACTGCAAAGACTCGATATAAAGTAGCGATCGATCGCTTATTGCAGACTGAAAATGTTTTATCGGTTTTTTTTTTTTTTTTTGTAATATTACAAATAATTTATTACTCGTCTAAATCGCAGTCATATCGATCGTCAGAAATTAAATCACGGATTTGTATTATATATATATAAATTTCTTTTTTTTTTTTTGACAAGTATAATGGCGTGCAGTATATGAAAGAGTACCAAAGCGAACAATTTGGCAAAGACTGAGTAAATAAACGCGTTACTCGCTAAAACAAACACACAATATAAGATTGTATTACCTTCTACGTTTATTTTTATTCGACAGAGCAAAAGTATACATATACATCGATAAAACATTTTTTCTTCTATTTTTTTTTTTTTTTTTTTTTTTTTTTTTAATCACCATCACGAGAGAATACCAGCGTTGTTTTACAACCATATTTTGTCTCCCTGTGTCTTACGCTACTATTTTTACGTCGTCACTACGAAGACGAAGTTCGTCTGCGGAGAATTCGACACGCGGAAGGCGTGTCGCGGTTTCGCTCGAGCGAGAAATTCGCGTGTAAAAATGTTGAAAATAGTTTTTCCGCGGTTAAATCTGTTCGCCGGTATGTATATACAACGTTCTTTTGTGAAAAGTTCCACGAGGTTGTGATAAACCGTCGACATATCTCAGGCTCGTCAAAATCCGAGCCAAGTTATAAATATATCACGTCACCATCACCTGCGGTTACCGAAACGCGTTAGTCGGTATTTAATCAAGACGCCGGCCTTTTGCGAATTGGCTACTTTTCAAGAAAAAAAAAAAAAAAAACACAGAAACGGACGAAAAAGAGAAAAAAAAAAAATTCACCGCGTCGTTGGGGAGTAAAGTTTTTCTATTATTTTTTTTTTCTTTCATTAAATCATCACCTTTGTTAGTATCCTTTTGAAACATCGTCTCGTTTCAACAAATTTCTTTCGCTAAAACATCGTGGAACAAGCTTTACACAAAACGATTTTTCACACCGGAGATCTAACAGGTGTTTTCTTTCCGTCCAGTTTTCTGTGCTAAAAACAAACGGAAATCCGTTAGCAGAAACGGAGCTTTCAATATTCTATTTTTTACCAAAATATATTTTCTTTAAAGCGTTATATTTGTTGCTCTACTAGCCCAGATAGATTTACCAACTTGAGGAAACAATTATTGAACGCTTGTACAATAAGTGGAATAAAGTAAACTAAAAATTGCTTCGTACGATTGAGTCATTTGTTCAAATTTAGATTTCATTGATAAAAGTTGTATGTTTGATTTACAGCGAATGAAAAACGTTCTGTTTAATTTAATCTGTGACGATGCTTCGTTGCCAGATTGAATTGTCTTTGTCTTTTTACGAACAGTGATAAAATCGAGCGTAAGCAAGTGAGGACATTTCAGAAAATCATAGGGAATGTTTTAGGATATCACGAAAAATTATTGGAAAACTTGGAAATTGTGAGGAATTTATGGGAAATCTTAGAAATCGTGAGAAAAATTTGGAAAATTGTTAATAATCATAGGAAATCTTGGAAATCGTGAGAAAAATTTGGAAAATTTCGAGTAATCGCGGGAAATTTTAGAAATCATGAGAAAACGTAGGAAATAGTAGAAATCGTGATAAATCATAGAAAATCTTGGAGATACTGAGAAATCATAGGAAATCTTCGACATCGTGAGAAATCACCTAGTCAAATGAAAATTATTTCCATTTATAACATTGAGTCGTCGTTATGTCTATACAGACAGTGAAAAAAATAGAGCGTAAACAATTAAGGAGATTGAAAGGTAATTTGGTAGTAAAAAAAAAAAAGAAAAAAAATCATCTCGCATAATTTAATTTCATCGAGATATCGAGATTTGCGGAAAGTTACGGTTTTAGAACAGTGAAAAAACTTCGGAAAAGCGGTGGCGACAAAATATTCAGGAAACGGATATTTTTGGCCTTTATGTGCAATAATGTAAAAAGTTTTTGACGCAGAGCGAACCCCTTGGGGGATTCCGAACTTTACACAACACTGCTTCATAAGAATCGGAGAAAGGATCTTCATTTCGTTCCATAAATTTCTACATAGTAAACTGGTAGATAAAACACGAGGCTATCGTTTTACTGCCATATCTGTATAAGACGAAACGACCGTAAATTTTATCCCAACTTTACAAGAAAATATTAGCCGTACGTAATTCTGATCTGGGAAAAAGATGATAACGACGACTTGATTAATCGTATGTGAAAATTTTCTCACGACTTATCAAGCGATCTGTTTTTTTTTGTTCTTTCAAATCTTCGTCCGTTACGAAAACTCGAATACGATTTCAAACCCTGCCGGTGGAAAATTATTTTGACAGATAGAATAGAATTTTCAATAGAATTTTTAAATATTCTACAAACTCTGATGAGATCTGTATATGAAAAAAAAAAAAAAAAAGGAATTCAAACACCGATCATTGTTTGTTTCATGGATTCTAGTTATTTTCATTCAATTCTAACACTTTTAGATATTTAATAAAAACGTCATCACCAAGCAGAATTACACCAAAATTTAAAGTAAGTAGCTATTTTTTTTTTTTTTCAATTCCTCGAAACCTATTTGGAAATATCTATCATTGTTTTACCGAAAAATCGCTAGTACATTCTCATCATTTATCAAAATTTTTCAAAAAATATGCCAGTCTCGAGTTCTGCAAAAATTTTACGATAAATTTCGATATCTTGATAAGAACACTGAAAAAGTTGATGAAAAAAAACTTCTTCTCAAATTTCTATTCATCGGTTTAAGCCGATTGAAACGAATTTTTGACAACTACAACGGTTAATCTCATAAGGCACAAATTTATCGTTTAAAAATTTTATCTAACCGTGATAAACGAACTGCATATTTTTTTTTTTCAAATCAATTGAGTAATGCTTTACGAAAATATAACAAACAATAAACATTTTAGTTTAAGAAGTACGTAAGGCACTTTGATAATTATTATTTATCGTCGTATTATATTATTAATATCATTATTAGCGATGCTTTGATCAAATTCATTTCAATCTCGACTTTTGCTATCTCACCTTTGAACCTTCATTCAATATTCCTTTTGGGCACGTGACTTTAGCAAGATTTAGATAATAAGAATAGGATTTCAGGTAAGTACTCCAAAGGTACAAAACGTTGGACCGTGTACGAAAATAAAATCAGCGAAACTCGAGGCTTTGCGAGTCGCTCAAATGCGATACACGCAAATCGTTGAAACGGGATGAAAACAGGCTTTTTTCATGCTTCACGGGGCGACTGTAATTGCCAGAAATCTACATTCCTGTGAATATCCATCGGCGAAAAATAACGATCGAAAATACGTGGTGGAACTATAAATTTTCCGTGCAACCTTTACGTTACGTAAACGGAAACCTTTAGCTTTGATGGTTTCGGGTATATGACACGTAAAAAACGTTCGCCCCTGCCCAACGAGTGACGCGAATATAAATCCGGATGATTTCCCGGTACAATACTTGAATTTTTAAAACTTAGTTCAAGTCCGACCGATTGTCGCAAAATTGAGTGAAATAATAATTACAACGAGAGAAATTTTTCATCACAATTCCGACGTTTCTCGTACACTTTTCGCCAATTTCATTCGAAACGTGAATTTTAATGAAAACATCTTGAATCTTCATCGGATTTGACGTTCAGAAGTCAGTTGAAAATATTCTTCTCAGCGGAAATCGTGCGAGATAAGTATCCAAAAAACGCACCAAGTAATTATCGAATTACTGAACACCAAAATCCGATCGCCAGAGTTAAAAATTTCAATTATTCTCGTTGCAACGACTGGGTGAATTAAATTCACTCGAGGTTCAGCGGCTTGGCATTTAAATAGTCGACACACCAGACGCATAGTAATAGAAACATTGTCTAGACCGGAAGTATTTCGTTAGGTAGAGAGCAATAATTGTCAGAGTCCTTGCAGGTCGGGGGTGGATACAGGCTTAAAACGCCTGTTGTGCGGTTGACTGGTGCGGTAATTCGAATGGCGGAATTTAATTTAACATCCCTTCCTTCCCCGTATTAAATGTGTTTCAATGAATTTCTTTTCACCTTTACAAAACAACCTCAGCACGCGAAATAACTTCTCTGTAAGTATATAATCAGAATATGTAAAAGTTGAAAGGTGATCGGGATCGGTGTTGCAATTTTGAAAAAGTCAAGCGAGTGAATTTCGATGATTAAGAACCGTCAACTAACCCTTTTAGTCGCTATTGCGGTTATTTTTTTTTTTTTTTTATCATTTTGTTTTTGTATTCCATGGAAAAGCTTGATTTTTTTACGCATTTTACAGGTCGAATGGATACTTAAACTTTGGGATAGTTGGAATTTTTTGCGAATCCATAATTGTTTGTAAATGTTTATAAATAAGCACATGCAAAAAAAAAAAAAAAAAAAGAACACGTATTTTCGAGATAAAATTTCTTTTTCAGCCGTTAGATTATCAAAATACAATACATTGGGGTAGTTTTTACCCTGATTAAGTGCGCATTTAGACAGTATTGGGGGTCTAAAAACAATTATTCATACAGATATCATTGAAGAAAACTGTCTGAAACAATGTCGATAATTCACTCCGTTTTCACTAAATTTTAGGGGTTGTTTTTAGTTTTATTGAATTTCTCGACGCCGAACGCGGCTTTTAAACAATGCGGAAAAAACGTACAGCTGCACTTCCGTGCCAAAAAGAAAGAAGAAGAAAAACCGAGATGCGTGACCGAAAGTGTCAACAACGCCAGAAACTAATGCATCGTAAAATTCAGAGTTAGATGCTGAGACGAGGGAGCCAGTGACGGAGTATTTTGGTCCATATATCCGTTGAAATTATATTAGAAGCAAGTGTTCCGCAGTAATATGCAATTAACCTTAAATTACACGCTCTGAATGAGCGGGTGTAATTAATTACCTGAGTCACAAGCGAGTTTCACTATTAGGTACAGTGTACAAAATATCCGCAAGCCAGAGCTCGTTTACCAACGTTAAATTTTCCACCGTAGCATTTCTTAATTGCTGGCACTTAAGTCCGAATTTCTTATCCGTCCCGGGCGACGTTGCTGTTGAAAATTTTTCCCGTCTGCGAAAAAATTCGAAGATCCGAGAACCACGTGGCTTATCATCCGATTGGACGAGAGGAGAGACTTTCAGGAGTGTGATAGATTTCTTCTCGCATCGGCAAAGCGCTTTGCCATTACCGAAGGGTTGAAACTTAAAGTCTTGTATTACGAGTAAATCGAGAAAGGAGCGATCGAGCAACGGTCATAAGAACCAACGCAGCTTTGATCTTTCCAATCAAACGGTTTTTTCAAGTGTATAAGGTACGCGTGCTGATTGCCGGACTCTGAATTTCTACACGCATCGGCGAATTCGAGGCGTGCAGATGTATCCGAGAACTCGTCGAACGAACCGATTCGAACGCCAAACTCTGATATTGACCTTGTCGGACATTCGATATCCACGGTGTACGTGTCTGGTACCTCAAGGCGGGGGTGCATGGCGGGGAATAGAGTGCTGTTGGCTCTAAAAGGCCCTATAAAGACCCCATGCTGACAACATCGCTTATCAGTGACTCCGGCCTTCGGAAACCAGACGCAGAAAATACATTCTCGCACTCGTTGTATACACGGAGAAAAATTTCATTTGCAGAGTGACTAGAAAAATTGAGTAAAACAGGTATCGTTGAGAAAAAAAAACTGTTGGAATTACGAAAAACGAGGTACGCGTAAACATTTTGCGATATCGTCGATACTTTTTTGGTTATTGCAACGCGAAATCAATTTCTGACGTTTACTACACTTTTTTAGTTGCACAAAGCTTTAAGGGGCACACCTAGTGTGACAGCCTAAAAAAAAGGCGATTTTTGGGAATTTAAAAAAAAAAAAAAACTGCTGTATCAATTATTTTAAAATTTTAAGGGTATATTTATACATATTTTAAGAATGCACAGTAAAATTTTTGAAGAACAAAATTCAATATTTCATTGTAAAGACAAAAATTCAAAATCCGAACCTTTAAATCTTGACCGATTTACAGGAGTTTTTTTTTTTTTTTTTTTTTTTTTTTTTTTTTTTTTTCATCGTAAACAACAGTCTTATGAAGAATCCGCATTTAAAAAAAAATTCTTATTTTATGGGAACCACCCTAGTATCTATACCAACTGTAAATAAATCATCTTTCGAACGGTCATTCGCTTACCTATTGTCGGTACGGCGAAAACAGCTTCTGATGTCGTCTAATGATTTACAGATCGTTGTAGGGACTGACTGCTTATTTCAAATCTCAAAACTGTCGATGAGAACATGAACGGCAACTCGTAGATAATGTAAGACGAGTCGGCGAGCTGCTGTCGGTAAAAGTGAATCGATTAATTGATTATTCCGTTGTTTTTTTTTCTTTTTTATTTATGAAACAGTGCATATGATATCAAAATTTGGTGAATTTCAGTATGTAACCTTAAGGGCGGTAACATTTTTTTGATAATTTATAATTTCGTTAACAATATTTTTCAATCCCAGGTGACAATATTCATTCATTTTTCACTTATATTGTATTGCACCGTACATGGGAAAAAAGAAAAGAAAAGAAAAGAAAAGACAAGAAAAAAAAAACACCATTCCGAGAAAAAAATAATCGAATCGGTGAATTAATCGAGTTTAAAAAATAATCTATTATATTCGATTAAGCGAGAAAAAACGATCGATTGTTTTTTATCATTTTTCCGAGTTTTTTTTTTTTACAGTTTACCTTGTGCAAATGCGGATGATTCTGTTGAACATCTTGAGACGATCTGTAGACGCATAATGACGGTCACTATTCCGTTCCCTAACTTGCTTCACACATGCCATGGGAAATAGCATCAAGAGAAATACCCTGTTGAAAATGAGGAACGTTGGAAGTGATTGATATAATTGTATTTATTATTATACACATCGACACTCTCTGCCGGTTATGAATTCACGAAAGGATTTTGCTCTCGATACACTGAGAGTAATTTTTAGTTCCGGTTACCGCTCAGTCCTTGACTATTTTCATTTTTTACCACGATCGACAAAATACAGTTCTAGGTAAAAAATGAAAATTAGTTTTCTGGCTGTTACCGGAAAGTCTACGAATTCACAGTCACGAGATCAAGAACGATCCGTCTCGTTGCCCGGCCAAGACTGTTCTTCGCTATCAGCTTACAGCGATCGCTACCCGTCTTGTTTATCAACAACCCCGTCCCGAATCCAGCGTGACTGTGACTACGTTTGATGTTCATCCCATAACACGAAACGCCATACATAGCCCGGTTAATAATAAATCATCTCTCAGCGGTTAACTTAAACTCGTTCATTAACGATAACAAAACTAACGCAAAAAAATGTACAACTATAATCCGATATTTATGCATTATTCGGTTCACAAACGTGAAAATCCATCACCCCCCATAAGCCTGTACTCTTGGAGCAGACTGTACGGACTGAACCCCTTCAACGTTAATTTTTATTTGTTTGGTTCGACTCAATTACTTTCACGATTAACCTAGTTCTTGACCTTTATTATTAATTACTTTCATAGTACAAAGATTTTATGCGAAAACGTTTAAACTTTAATTAAAAAGAAAAAAATATCTCGCTAGCTTCATCACGAGATACAAAGATTTGTTCCAAGCTTTGACAACGCATTTCAATTAACGCCGATATTCCGTGACATTGCAGGTACACACCTTGAATAAAAAGTCATATAAGATGTTCGATTTCGTTAGTCAATCGGCACGGACTTATGCCCTAATTTTCGAGAGTATCCAGGGTACGTAATGAGCTACTTTAGTGTAGACCTCCGGCGAGTCATTGCCGATGCAATTAGTCCGACCGAATAAAACTATGCCCGAAACGGTCCATCGCGTCTCTCCGTCGTTGGTCTTCTCCAAATTCATCAAAGGAGCGCCTCCGTGACCCATGCAAAAATTATCCGCCGATGCACCGCCAGCGCAGAATTGACCTTCTCTAACGATTGGAAAGAGGCTTAAGCATCGCTCAAAGTCAACCGTTGGAAGCTTGAATTTCAGCTTCTCAGGGTTGAGATTTTCCTTGGAATCCTTCGTCCGGCCCCAGCCAACCACGTAGAACTCGCCCTCATCAGCAGTCGCCGATTTCGACGGAAGACAGACAGGCTGAATGTATTTGGTAAATGTCACGTCCTGCGACAGTCTCAGAAGCGCAATGTCGGCCCATTGTTCCGGTAAGTTTGGCGAATAGTCCTCGTGGACTGTCACCTCCTCGATATTGATCCTCGTTGGGTCATCCGAGCACGACTCACTGCCGTTCATGGTCTGCACGCAGTCCTTCTTCTTGACCAAATCGTACTCGCCAAGACGAACGGTCATCTGGTTCCGAGTTGTTGACGAAGGCGCCTCGGTTCTCCTAGCGCAATAACCGGCGGTCATCACGTAACGTTTGCTGATCAACACTCCGTTGCACGTTATCATCACCTGGCCGTTGGCTGAAAGCATCGAAAATAGTCAAGGACTGAGCGGTAATCGGAAATAAAAATTACTCTCAGTACAGAAAAATACTTAGAGACCAGGTACCACCACCAAGGTGTTATTTGGCTGTTATAAGGTCCGTACACGTCGATTATTCCCATTTACTTGCCACTACTACCAATGCAGGACATGATATTAGAAGGAAGGGATCGGATTTAAGGGTGAGACATACGATTCAAATGGTATAGTTGGTTTGTTGATGATGATCGAGTGATTCGATTATGACAGTGGTGAGTGTAAAGGAGTTGGCTCGAGGAGAGTGATTGGATTGGGATGGAAAGACATAATTCCGGTAGAAGAATCGCTAGTTGCAGTCAAGAGATTAAACTGTTGACTCGGTGAAGATGAGAGGAGAGGATAAAGGGACTATAAGACTGCGGGAACTATTGAATGATTTCTGTAAGAGGATTTTGAGACACTTGAAAAACGTTCGATGAAGACATGCGAGGATCTTGGATATCGTTAGTTCGTTGAGGTCACTTACGTTCTATAAACTCCACCAAGACTAGCCATGGAAACTCGGATAATTCAGTCTTGGATCCATCGCGTAACGGTTGGCCTAAATTTCTACCGCAATCAGGCGAAAGAAGTTCAGTTGACGAATGATCTTCGGTAGTGACATTTCGTGAGCTGCCTGTAACAGGAGGGAGAGTCGATATGTAGTATGGTAAATCGTGGATATTAAATTCGAAGTCCGCACAAGTATAACGTTACGTGATAGTAGATATTATGTCTATGAGCAAGAAAGGACCCCACAGAATCCTTATAGAAATTGGCTGGATTTTCAGTATGTTATAGAACGTATACTCCCGATGATAAGCTCTCATGGAAGCAAGTCCCGAAAATCAGTAGTTTCCGATATACGGGCTTCCGAAGAAAGGTGTACAGATTTTTCGACATCTATGGATTTCCTGATTTTCACGAACGATGAAACTTCAAGGGGACTTGAAATCAAGCAAATCGCTCGAAAAACTTTACGGTTGATTCTCAAGGACAGGCAGGAAGCTGTGATTGATTCCATCCGCGAACTCGCTGGTTTACCGGAAGGAGCTGGGACGTCAGATTTCGCGTGAAGAACGAGACTCTTCGACTAATGCAATAATCGAGTTGTCCCGTTTTTCACGCCTGCGCGGAGTCTCTGCGAATCGGCTGTGCAGTTTTTGAATGACAGATTTGATTTCAAGTCCCCCTTGAAGCTTTATAATTCGTAAAAATCGCGCAATCCAGAGATATCAAAAAATCCATCCACCCCCCTTCCGAAGCCTGTATCCCGAAAACTACTGATTTTTTGGACTTGTGTCCACGAGAACTTTTCATCGGGAGGATACGTACCATGACATACCGAAGGTCCAGGCAATTCGACTTGGAGCTAATTTCCATGAGGATTCTGCGGGGTCCTTTGATCGAGTGTTTCCGAGATGAGTACCGAAAAACTTGATCACATTGGCATTATGCATGGCGTTGTGAGTAATTAATTTTAGCGTTACAACTGCGACACTTACATGTGTAAAATATTATACTCACGCGATTGGACTGCCGAAAATACCTGCAACAAGAGTATAAATGCGGGTATGAACACAGCGCCATTGTTCGAACACTGCATGGTAAAGTTGACAGAAATTCTATGCAACTAGAGAAAAGCTCGATGATTATTACAGTTTAATTTCAGTGACCAGCCACAAGCAACGGCTTTATCGAAGTTGTGAGGGCTTGTACTCGGAGCAAGCTTTTATACGCAGATAATCGCTACGACGCGTAGTTAAAGAACCTGTTTCTTACGAAGGTCATCGACCATTCAAACAACAAGTGGCACGATGCATTCAACATCCATCGTATTTCGAATACACGAGGTAAGCTTAGTACCAGTTATTGAAACGTTTAGCCCCAATAATTGACCCTTTTATTTTCCAAAATCATGAATAGGCGAGACAAATTGTTAATTTCTCGATGACTAGAACCAATTGATACTACAAATTTATTTTTCGATGATTTTAGAACCAAGGAACAACCAGATGCAACCAAGAAAGGTCAATAATTGGAACAGGGTAAATAACTGGTACACTTACCCCAAATTTAAGGATCGTTACATCATCGATCATACATTTATTCCTCCGACATGCGTTGAAAGATCACCATGTTTTTCTTTTTTTTCTCTCAAGTATTTTAAAGTATTTTCAATCGAGTATCGAGTATTTTATAAGTACGCCATAAAACAGTTAGTAGGTAACGGCTATAAAACAAATTTTCATTTTCTACCTGGAACTATATTTGAAAATAATTAATGACTGAGCGGTAAACGGAACTAAAAATTTCCCTTAGTGTGAATTCGGTGGTTTGTTCCAAGTGTATAAAATGATCAGATGAAATAATTCTACGTTTCATACGATTAACCGAGCGAAACAGAATGTTTTTTAAAATTTTTTTCTTTTTTAAATCCACTTTGAATCCACGGACAAGTTTAAGCAATCGGGAAAAGCGATAAATTTTGAAGTTGAATTCCTGGTAGACCTTGATTTCTCAACAGAAATAACGTTCAAAAACTGGAATAAACATAAACGGTATAACGGAGAAACGAAACACTAGTCGACTAATTATGTATATCAATTTTATTTAAACAATATTTTTTTATTTTATTTACTTTTTTTTTTTTTCATTATTGTTATTATTATTTTTAAATTTATTTTTATAATACAATAAGTTCATCATTCATACGGTACGGTAATTATACACACGCTCGACATTCGTTCCTTACGCTTCGTCTAATATTATACCACAAAAATACGGCCATGATTCCAAAATATCGTTTTCACGAGAAATGCCATTTTTCCAGTCTTAAAATGGTTGAGCTATTATATGTTATGTCTTATGTACTTTTCAATCCCGCTGCTTTCCTTGAATCCGTTTGGTTTCATTTTCTTTACCTGGTATCAAATAATTTTTTCCTTTCTCTCTCTCTCTCTCTCTCTCTCTCGCTCGCTCTCTTTTCTGTTTAAAACCAGTCGCATATCAAGCAGGTTTAGCGAATCGACGTTCGCTGCCTCTTATACTCAGCTTTGTTAAAAACGCGTTTATGGTATACAGACTAGATAAAACTGAATATACAATTTGAAAATTCAATGTTCACTCGACGGTGAATTTAATCAAATATTTTGTTTTTTTTTTTGTTTCTACTTTCTTTCATTCTTTCTTTCTTTTCTTTTTTTATTCATGTCTTTTTTTCGCTTCGATCGCATTCTCATGGATTCACAAGCTTGCCAGACTCGTCGCCTCGTACACGTCACACAATATTATGTCCATCGGTATCGATAGCGTCTTAACCAGCTTTCCTGCCTTTTAGCAATAATTTTTCACATCGTTTTATCGATAAACTTTCTGATAGATAAGAATATCGCGACCGTTGCAGTAAATTTTTATAATTTCATATAACAGACGAAAAAGTACATAAGTGGGCATGAAACTCAACTCAAATGATCGTTTACACTGATTATCTTTTCGATTTTGATTACACACGAAAGAAAAAGTTGACAAAATAAGAAGAAAAAACAAAACAAAAAAAAAAAAAACAAAGTACAAAGCAAACAGGATTAAAGTAAGCCGTGATATTTCGATTAAAAAAGGCATTTCTTTAAATTCGAGTTCTTCGTTTCTTCATTGATTTTACCGTCAAGTTCCAATATCATGAAAAGAAAAATCATAATCTCGGATATCCTGGTATGTTTGATTCTTCGGAAAAAAAATCTCGAACTGCTTTTGAACTCTGACTATGATTTGGAGAAAAAAAAAAAAAAAAACATGTCACGACTTTGTGGAATATTATAATATAATTTTGAAAATACCTCTATTTCGAAAAATCTACAACATGCTTTTTTCCTCCTTTTTCTTTTTCCGTATCCGAAAGCGAAACATTTTAAAAGGGCTGATTGAGTTGAGCGGAAATAGCCCATTTAAATGAAAATGATTTTCCTCGGTTTCTAGGCGAAACGTTTAATTGGATAAATATTTTTAGAAATAATTCAGTTATGGCTATCAAAAGTCAAAGTTCGTCTCTCTGACACTCTGCGATGAATTTATTTTCATTTTTGATATAGTTTTTCTCTATACACGATTATCAGTTACGTTAGTAGAAAAAAAAACCAAAAAAAAAAAAAAGAACTAATCCACCATAAATCGCTATTGTTATTATTATTTTCATTCACGCATTGACGTTTCCGGCTAGCAAATGATAACGAACACTGTTCGTAGCCAGAACTGTAAAAATCCGTTCTCCAAATCGACTGAATACTTTTGAAATACTTTTGAAAAACGAATTAAAGTTTGCGTTTTTCTTTTTCTTTTTTTTTTTTTTTTTGGAATTGGGATTCTTCAGCCAACCGGGAAAATTTTTAAGTTGTTCCCTTGGATATTTTACGCAATTAGTTGTACTTTTTTTTCTTTTTTTTTTAAATCCCTCCCTCTCAAGCCCGTACAATTCAATCCGACAAATTATAAAACGTGTACGGAGGTTTAAGGCAAAAAAAAAAAAATAAATAAAAATACGCCGAGATATTTCGCGTCGAAAGCTGCTGCGTTATTAAAATTGTCACAGCGCGACAGATCCCGTCCGTATAAATTTTTATATCTTCATCATATATGTGGTAATTTTTTAATTTTTTAATTTTACTTCACGAAGAAACTCGATCAGATAAGCACCCAAAGAAATTATTGAACTCGAAGATGTAAAAAAAAAAAAACAAAAAGAAAAAACTGTTCATTCATTCAAATTTAAGAGTTATTAGAAAAAATTTCATTACGATATTAACAATAGTAATAATATTAAACGTAATAACATTAATATTAATAATAATAATAATAATAATAATAATAATAATACACGCTGTACTGACAATACAATTTAATATCCTATTAGCAGACTCTTTCTTTTTATCGTATAATGTCAGATTTACCATTCGTTACATACTTCGTATCACTTAACTGTTAATATTTTATCAAACTTTATGTTTACGTTCGGATAAAAATAAATATTTCGATTATTACATACGTGACGTTTTTATCCTAAAAAAGTATTCGGCAGCTATTACTGCACATTTCCATTTTCTCTTCTCCATTTTTTAACTCTATTAATTCATGTTTTTTTCGTTCTTAGTTTAAAGTTAATATTTTTATTCTTCGTTTTCTCAATTCATTCATTCTTTGCTCGGTTGCTTGTTTTTTTATTCATTTGTTTTTTTTTTTCGAAATATCTTGTGTATATATTCTGTACGCTTAAGTTTAAAACTGAGTGGATTTCATTTTAAAAATTGTTATCAACATATTTATACTTGTTTTCTTTTTTTCTTTTTCCTTCTTTCTGTTTAATTTTTTTTTTTTTTTTTATCTTCGTATCATCTATTCTTTTATAGATCTAAGAATCGGGTTAATAGAAAGACCGGGGCTCGTGTCCCTAGTCAATTAATTGTTGAATCATCCTTTTGAAAATTTTCTGGACGTATTCACAGGACTAAACTGACTGTACTTTCGGGTTTTGTTGAAATGAAGAAAAAAAAAATAAAAAAAAATTTTTTTCCTCTCTTCCTTACGTTCAATTTTTCACCCTACAAGAAGAAAAAAGTCAAAAAACAAAAAAAAACAAAAAAAATAAAATAATAAAATAAAATTCAAAGCGAACAAAAAAGTAACACGAGTATAAAAATCCTGATCTTTGAATCAAATGCCTTCTTTCGGAATGACACTTGGTTTGTGGTATAATACGTGGGGGTAAAAAATAATTATTCAAATTTGAAAAACGAAGGAAGATATTGGGATTACTTGTTCCGATAGCGGCTAAAAAGTTTTTAATATCACGAGTGAAATTACGAACGAACGAATGAGTGAGAGCACATATTCAATAAATAGAAATCGACTTGATTCGTAAAAAATCATGAAATGGACATTTCGCATCGCGAGCGAAAATCGAACTGCTCCAGCGATTCGACATCGCCTTGACGGTACAAATGTGAATTTTTTTGAAGGGCAATTATTGACTGACGGTAGAACAAGATATTGTAGATATCTAATTAAAACTAACGATACGTGGTTAAATAGTTCAAGTATATCGCCTTTGCAAAAGTCTGAACGAAAGAAAAAGAACACAAAATTTTATTCCGACTCCGGATGAAAGATGAAAGAAAAAAGAAACGAAAGTCCGGAATTCTGGAATTATTTAGGTGAAAAGTTTTCGTCAGAACGACGGAGAACTAAAGTATGGATTATTAAAATATAAAGCATACGAATAGTTTACGCTAATTCATAATGAGTGATTAAAAATTTCCAATATACAAATACGTTATTGAATTAATGTAATTGCTATACGCGTGTATGTATGTATGTATATATGCATGTACGGATGTTTGTCTCTATAATTAAGGTAATCTAATATCATGTGATGCAGGGAAGTGTCATGTCTACGTCTTAAAATATTGTCACAAGAGACGATGCAGCGCGTATTATAAATTACATAATATACTATTTCTCTGCCGTTTATACTTCGCTATCGTATCTTGTGGTTCTAGCTTTCTGGACTTGCGTAAATCAATATTTATCTCGAGATTATCGTTTCCTTATTGCAACGCCCTCAAGTCCCATAGTTTAGAATTGCAACGCTGTCGAAAACAACAAAAATATCTGTTCAAAAGTTTTGGCAAATTTTCAATCTCTCCTAGACACAATTAATCGCCGTTCCTCGTTTTCAAATGTCGAGAGAAATCATCAAGGATCCTCTCATCGATTAGGCTAAATCTTGAGATTCGACGGTTCAGTTCATTCTCCAATCCGATACAGCTGCTCTTAAATAATCTATATACATTAATTGGAGGATATCTTTGGGAATCCGGCGCTTACTTTTCTCGTGTTTTCTTTCTTTTCAATTTTTCCTGACTCACGTTTCCCTTCCCTCAACTTTTTCCATACGCTAACGTGAAAATTGTCTTTTTACTATGAACACACAACGCAAATTTTGCGTCTCACCTTTGCCGGTACGCAACTTTCTCCTTGAAGATACGTTGCTGAGATTAATATATAGTTAAAACCAAGCGGTTTATTCCCAACGGAAGATTTGATTTGAAGGAAAAAAAGAAACTATTTTCACCGTCTGCCAGACGATTAATAATCATCGTACGAGCAAGGGTGTATAGATTTATTTAAGGCTTGCGACAGCTTGACGGCATCATTTTACGATTCACTTCACCTCAGTCCCCTGCGCTAGTTTTCCTTTCGGGACATCTGATTATTAATTCAGTTTAGAGAGTAATTAATTTTTCAATTGCATCCCCCCTTCTTCTCGTTCATCTTTTTCAGAAGCATCTTTTTCTCGTCAAGTCTCCGATGAGAAATTGACTCTGCGTAAGCCAATCGCAGCGCATTTGAAATCTGAGTCTCGTTCAGTGATCGCCGTTAATTCAGTTCTGCGCAAATCAATTAACGACGGAATGTCTACGACGGGTTTAGATTTTCAAACCGAAGACTGAAACGGTCTACGATTCAGCGGAAGCATTTCTTTACGGGTCTCTGAAAACTAAAGCTAGCCACAAACCGCACGGCGTTCCATCATAGGTTGAGAAAATATCTATACCATCTTAACAATTAGAAGAAATAATCTCACTTGGCAAGTCGTCGAAACGAGCGCGATATGATACGTTTGAAAGATTTATACGTTTTACTGTTCAAGGTACGCCTGTTGTTTCGACACCAGAAGCGATAAGGCGCCACAACATATCGCGGATCATCGATGACACAATCTCAGACGCAGGATACAGCGAAGAATCTACAACTTCGCACAACCTCAGAGAACCGCGAAGAAGAACTTACTTCTTGGACGAAAGACGAAATTTAGTCGTCGATACGACGAGACGATTCGACAGTTACCTCGATTCTGACCGAAACCCGGATCAGGCTGAGATACGAACGTTGAGAACCTCGTTTCGACACGGAGCTATCGCTATATGCACGTCGAATCCGGATGCTGACTAGCGCTTTTTCGGGATTTCTTCGGTTCTTTTGTCGTCACCTCTTGCGATGGTCTTCTCGGACTCCCCAAAGTTACAAGAGCGGACGCCACTGCGAGTCCTGCGCTTTGGCCAGCCGGCGTATAGGCTTCGCCACCTGTGGGCAGTCGCACTAGGAGAGACAGAACGGCAGCCCTGTTTCCGCAGCACGGTTCCAGAGCGATGGGACTCGGAGCGCCCTGAAAAATCAGGAATCGACTATTGTTCCAACGATTTTTTGGAAATCAAATCGAGTCAAGTATGGCTTAACGACGTTTGAGGATGTATCGAACATGTCGTCCAGTCGAAGAGCTGTAAAGATTGAAATATCACGTAACAAAGGTTTGAAAGTGCAACTGAACTTAATGGAGTTGAATTTAGTTGAAAGCAATATTTCCTTGACACAGAAAAACAGTAATGAAACTATAAATTTCAGCTACGATTGTACAATTATCGATGAATTTGAAGAGATCCCATTATCGAATCGTTTCTACAATGAAAAAATCGCAGCTTTTAAATAATTTTAATGAATTCTCTGCAAATCTAAAAAACCAGATTTTTGATAACGGTATTTTTCATTCACGCATTGGTTTACTGTTCACAACTCACGACGATTTCACTAATCGTGCTTTTTTGATCACCTGAAAAGCTAAACGGAAAATATGACGTTAATGATTTATAGAGAATTTATTTACTATCAAAATTAGTCCAGTTCGCTAAAATCGTTGAAAAGTTTCAATTATTTCATTGTAGAAATAATTTAGTACTGGGATCTCTTGAAAGTAATCGATAATTATGCGATTGCGGCTGAAATTTATAGTTTTTTGTATTTTTTTAAATTTCCCTTTTAAAGGAATATTGTGTCAACTAAATTCCACTGAGTGAACTTCATTCGCACTTTCAAACTTACATGATACTTCTGTCTTTCGTCCTTCCAAAAAAATGGGTAAAATATAAGAATTCACATCACGACATTCGATTATTCAATTTATTCCATTGGAGTTTGTTTTGTTTAAAATTATGTTCATCAATATTTGTTCTGTACTTTCTGAGCTGTCTAATCGTATGTTAAAACTCGTTGATTAGAAAATATCAATTGAAAATACATTTCACGTAAATGAAAATTCACTTCACGCCTCAAAGCGCAAGTAAGAATCTTATGATCGGCAGCAATTTATTAAAAACCACATTCTACTATTATTTTTTCTACTATCCAAAATTCTTAGAGATTTTACCTTTTTCTTCTTCCGAGTATTACTCATCTCAGTGTTGGGTATTCGCTCAGTTATGACCGGTTCGATATCTCGACGTTCAATCTCGACAAGGACTTGGCTGAAGGCTCTGCTCGCCATTTGCTCCATCTCGACGAGTAAACGCTGTCGTCTTCTGTACATGTCATATTTCTGCTTGATTTTCCAAAGTACAGCGGCGACGAGAAGTAATGCCATGAAACATCTGTAAGGGGACATGTATTCTCTAGTTTACAAGTTAGTACTGCCTGAGGGTTAAATCAAAAGAAAAGATTCCCAACATCAACTACGTCGCCCAATAAATTCAAAGCCAAATCACACTGACGTGTACATGTTGTGACAATCAATTTCAACGTTGGTTTATTTAGCTTTTTTTTCTCGTCCTCGTCGACTTGACAAATATGGAAATTTCAAATATGTAATATTGTACTTTCTTCGCAAAGAAAAGTGAATGCTTCAGGATTGACCGTCCATAACATGAGACCACAAGATAATTGCGTATTTTATTTTCACAACAATTATATATAATTTGAAATTGGTTATTTTGTGAAATTTTTAATGTATCGACTTGCAAGCGTAAGAAGTATGCAAAAATACCTTGTTCGAATCTAATAGTTTACAGGTATATAAAACTTCATAAAACTGAGTGTATCGATAATATAGACTCGATTTGATCAACTTTTAAGCGGGAACAATAGTTTGTTATGAAAGGGATAAAATTTCATTCTTCATGCCACGTGTGATTATAATTTTAGTAATGTTTAATCCGATAATTGAACGGTTGAATTTGAATTTAAAATACTCACGTAGAAAATGTGATGAAAAACTGTTGAAGATTCAATTTAGAATATTGTGAAAATGAAATTTGAATCCACAGTGGTGGCTGAAAGTCGTAAACGTAGACGTAGAAGGTGGTCAGAGTATTGTTGTCCTCGCTTCCAAAATTGTATTCAGCCTTGCTGAATCTGTGTTTGTACGTCGTACAATTTGCTCCGGAGAGTAACGGTTTCTCAGGACTGTTGGCTTTCTGTATTGTGATATTCATTTTGGCAAGAACGGAACAGGTTATAGAAAAATCAGCATCCACATCCGACTTTGGCGGTGAATTTTTAAAATTTATAGCAGTGTAGTGACGATCCTCCTTCTTGCTCAGGTTGAACGTGAACTGATAATCGATCGTCAGATTGTCTGTGAACGATGTCGAAATTTTGTTAGAACATGAATCGAAACCCACCAAAAATTAACAACGAATCAATTATAACTGTGGAGTTTTTATTCGGTCGATTGTTCTCAAGATAGTGATAATTCTGTATAAATTAAATTTTCATTGTCGCAGAAGAAGAGCTTGATTATTTTCAACTCACAAAAACAGGATCCTTTGTTCGTAGGGTCGCCGTAATATCTACCATTGACGTCACACCTTTCGCAATGATCACCCGTGATGCCTTTTGTTGTGCAAAAACACTTTCCGGAGTCACTGATGCATTGAGTGCCTTGATCGTTGCAGGCGCAGGCTGTAAAACAAAACTTTAGACTCTTACGCTGCGCTAAACTTTGGATTTTATGTAATCGTTTATCCACTATAGCGGCAGGAATGAGCTTACGTTGGCAAGTGCCACCGTTTAACGGACTGCCGAAGTATCCTGGAACACACTTGTCGCAGTGAGGTCCGTGCGTCAAGTTCGCACATGGCTGGATGCACACGCTACTGTTTGGAAGACACGTACTGTGCCCGTTGCACTGACAACCTGTAAGAAGAATCGAACTAAAATTTGTCATTTTAGAATGCACGCTTGACACGAGATTAAAGTCTGTAGAGTTGAGGCAGCGTTTCGTTTTTCGTAAAAATTGTTATCCAACAGTCTTTAAAAATTTCTCTGTAATGCAGTAACTTTTGGTAAATCGATACATGTTTACTGATGTTGTGTAAACTGGGTTACTTCAAAGTTATTCCGAGGTTGAAAAATGGTAATATTTTGTAACTGTTTTGCTACGTTAACTACGTTACTACCTTCAATCTGATCAACTCATGGGAGTTGAATCGTCGCAAGGTAGATACAGATCATCTCTTTTTCTCACAATAAGGGTAAGTTACCGAAAACAACTGCATTGGTTGAAACGCAAAAGAAAAACTGCCCAAGACAAGCAGTGTTTAAAAGTGTGACGTCTAAAAAATTAGGTCAACTTTAGAAACTTATATCTCAAAAACAAATGATTGAATTTTATCGAGGTTCGTTGCATTCCAAAGTACCTAGATCAAATTTTATTTATTTATTGGTTTGATTAAAATCAATAAATATGAAGCATAACGTTATTGACAATAACGTAAACATGTGTAACATATTTTGCAGTATTCGCGAGATTTCAAAATCGGCTGAACCGATTTACTTGAAACTTGGAGTCAATATTCTTGGATAGTTTATCTTCATTCCAGCGATATAAAAAAATTTTACTCACATTTTTAACGCAACGTCGACCGTATGAAGATGGAATTCGATTTGTCGCAAAAAATGCACGAGTTTTCAATTTAATTATCAATAAAATAAACGATAACTTCAAAAATAGGTTCGTAGTAAAGAGGAAAAACTATTCAAGAACACTATATCCAAATTTTAAATAAATCGATTGAACCTTTTTCGAAATATCTTGTACACTGCAAAACATGTCATCGAGACAAATGGTTATCGTCATTGTGAAACAATGGTTCCTACCAATTGATTGTAAATGACGATGAAAAAAAAAAAATTTATAAATCGTTTGCTAGATACAAATTTCTAAAATCCATCAATTTTTACATTGCAAAAATATAAAAAAAAAAAAAAGAAGAAAAAAAAATACATGCGGCAGCTCATCCTCAACCCCACGATGTCTCATATGCTTACTTGGACACTTGGTGAAGTACCAATCGTCAGAGGGACACGCGTTAGTCCCCTTTAGGGTGGGCCCTCTGGCCCCACCTTCTAGACACTGTCCCTTCCCGGTCCCAGAGCCATCGTCGCACCACCCGCATCCCGGATCAGACCTGCATCCTGTGCAGGATGAATAAAAGCTGCACCACTCCCTTCCGGTCTCAGTGGACCGACACCTGTTGTCACTAGTAGTCCATTCGCGACATTGTCCGTAAGGAAAACTGGCCGGATAAGCATTTTTGTCGACACACTTTCCCTCGTTCTGACACCAAATACATTCAAACTCCGTGCAGTTTTTACACGACGTAAACTCGTTGCATGATATCGGACAAGTGTCCATAGTCAGAGGTTGAACCTGGTTTTGAACCGTCGTGTTGTTGCCAACGACGGTATTCTTCGACTGCGGTTTACACCTGTCATAGGACCAAACGCACCTTGGATTATTCGAGCAAGCTGGACACGTGTGAAGCTGAAGACACTCCGCCTCGGAGTGAAAATCGCACTGCTCCAAGTGCTTGATCGGCTTCATCATCGCCGAGTTTCCGTTCTCCCAGCATGTCTCATGGGCGCAGCTTTTACCGCACCAAACACAGCTGTAGGACGTTTGAACGCAAGCTGCGCAGTCAGATTGGACCTTGCAGAGTTCCTTATGTGAGGACATACCGCGAGGTGGTGATCCGTCGACGCACCTCATGTAGGTACCATCGTGGGCCTCGTCGTCCTCGAGCACGTGTCTTTGGATCTTAGATATCGGTTCGCAACGTCCCTCGCGTTTGTCCCAAACGCACTTAACGCCAATGGTTGAATTGACGCACTGTTTCTGTATAGTAAGGTGGTCACAGCTACCGGGTCTGAACCTTATCATATCGGACAACATCTGTCCGTCGAAACCCCCGTAAATGTACATCGCTGAGTCGAATTTAACAGCGCTGTGTCCGAACCTTGGAAGGTCAGTGAGCTCGGATGGCATCGGATACTGGTGCCAAGAGTCGCAGGTGACGTCGTAGGCAATCGTGTCCGACGAGTAGCACCGAGCACCGTGGGAATGGACGGTGTCGTTGTGGGTGTTTCCACCGAATACGAGCATCAGACCGCCGGATACGAAGACACCGGAGTGAAAGAAACGCGCCGACGGTGCCGAGGTGAGCAGTCTCCACTCCCTAGTGTTCGGGTGATAGGAGTACAGTATGCTAGTCAGGACCTGGGTGCTTTGGGACTCGGATACGTAGCCACCGTAGACGTAGATCAACTCGGTGAAGGGATCCAGTGACGCACTGTGACCGTATCCACCCTTAACCGGGTATCCGGAGGTCTCGACCATCTGCCATTCCCGGACACCGAAGTAGTACTCCTGGACGGTGTTGAGGTACCCGAACTGCGGCGAGTGTCCGAAGATCACTACCATTTTCTCCTTCTTACCGTGAGTCTGGACCAGAGTGGCCGTGTGACCAGCGACCTTTAGAGGACCGCACATCGTTCGGTTGGAACAGTTGTTACGGACTGTGACGTTCTCCCATACCTGGGAGGACACGTCGAAGGCCCATATCTCGTTAGTGATCGTTGAGTTCTGGATCACTCCACCGTACATGTAGATCTTGTCGCCGTAGAGTACGCAGGAGTGCGCATAACGCGGCTCCGGATGCTTACCACCGTAATGCGGTGTCTCCCAAACGTTTCCAGTGAAATCGTAAACGTATATCATTTCACCCTTGTGATAACTCTCACCGCCCACTACGTACAAAGAGTCACGCCAGACTATCGAACAGTGACTCGCCGATCCCTCGATCGATGAATCTTTGTACGTTATCGCTTCCCAGACGCCCCGTTCGATCCGTTGGCTGCAGTCAACTCCTGAAAGAAGAGGAACGTTTCATAAGGTTCGAGTTGGTAAGGTTACTTTAAGGATGTACTGGCTGTACATTCTCAATCAAAACTGAGTCACGTCGACGATATTGAATAGTTTGTGATAAGACAAAAACCGAAGAGAAGAATCATCTCCAATAAAAACGATAAGAAAATTAAATTTTAATAATAATAATGCCCAAAAGTTGTCAAATAAATTGTTTAACAAATTTGTAGGGAATCATTTTTTTTTCCATTGTGAAACGTATTCGTTGATCTTTCTGTATACACATGAAATTTGTAAAGAACTTTCCTCAATATTTTGAAATTTCTGTTTTTCGCAGACCTTGAGGCGTAAAAAAGACGTCTATAAATAATGTCTCGTGACCTGTTTTTTGACGTCTAAGAATCGGCAACGACGTCTTTTGGGCATAAAGATGTATTTTTAACTCGAAGATATCGTTTTCGACGTGAAAAACGAGTCCACAAGACATCGTTTGGACTTGTTTTGAAGGCTTCAAATCTTGTGCTGTCCGGGAGAAAACTAATTGAATTTCGACACAATGCTGGGTCAAAAATAAGGAGACCCATCTATCGTCATTTCATATAATGAGCATTTTTTGCGAGTTAAAAGAAAAAAAAGACAAACTTTTTTCAAACGTATTTCGTCCAACGTAACCGAAATATTCAAGGATAAAAATGACTGCACAGGTTACAAATTTTTATTTCACAGTTAACGTTGCTCAGAATACAAGTGACCTGAGGAAATTCTCTCAAAAAAAAAACAAAAAAAATATCGTAAAACAAGTTCTCAATATATTTTTTAATTGTTATTTTTTTTTTCTGAAACCCTAAAACACGAGTCTTTTTATTTTAAGCCAAGAGTGCGTCGAATTTTGAAACCAAATTTTTTTATTGAAACTGGCTGGTCCTAATTTCTCGCGAACTTTCCTTGTGAGTATCGTACCATAAAAGTTTGCACCGATTATTCAACGTTGTAATCGTGATTGTCACGAAAAAGGTTTCAAGAATATGTTTTTTTTTTTCAACATTGACAAGCATCAGAGATTTCCCTCGACAATTGAATGGCCTACATAGCTCTGAAAACCTCGACAGCTTTGCTCGCTGATAACGTCCGTGAAAAATTCCAGTCACGCGTTAATATCGCAGACGCATAAACCGTTGCGATCAGTTTCTGCAAGAGACGAATCGTTCGACCGCGTTTTAATGGTTACAAAAACACTTTTCGATCTTTGGCCAAATTTTTTCCTCTTCCCCTTGCACGAATGATATCACGATCCGAGCGTGACAAGTACGAGGCAAAGAAATCAAAGAATATTTATAAAGACCGTAGATGGAACGTTTTATCCTATCGCAAGTTATTCGTGATCACGGTATTTTGTTTGATGCCCTCGCGAATAACTTTCCATCATAAATCTCATACTTTATTCATCGATGCTTGCGCTCCATGAGCGAGTCATTGGTCTGTATCAATATAATTGAAATAAAGTAACCGTGTAATGGCACAATTGGACTGATGTGTAATTATTACATGGTGTCCAGTAAAAAATCCTTAAC
Source organism: Neodiprion lecontei (assembly GCF_021901455.1). NCBI lineage: Eukaryota > Metazoa > Arthropoda > Insecta > Hymenoptera > Diprionidae > Neodiprion > Neodiprion lecontei. The sequence continues at coordinate 4,802,989 of NC_060266.1, forward strand.
AAATTCAAGGACATTTTCAGGTTATTCAAGTACATTTGAAATAGAATACTTCCAGGGCACAAGAAAAATTCAAGGATGATTTCCACAACTTTTGAGGGACAAGCAATATAAAGAACATTTTCAGTTTATTCAAGTACAATAAAAATAGAATGTTTTCAGGGCACAAGAAAAATTCAAGGATGATTTATATAATTTTTGAAGGACAAGCAATATAAAGGACATTTTCAGGTTATTCAAGTACAACAAAAATAGAATATTTTCAGGGCACGAGAAAAATTCAAGGACGATATCCACAACTTTTGAGGGACAAGCAATATAAAGGACATTTTCAGGTTATTCAAGTACAATAAAAATAGAATGTTTTCAGGGCACAAGAAAAATTCAAGAATGATTTCCACAACTTTTGAGGGACAAGCAATATTCAAGGACATTTTCAAGTTATTGAAGTACATTAAAAATAGAACATTTTCAGGGCACAAGAAAAATTCAAGGATAGTTTCCACAACTTTTGAGGGACAAGCAATATAAAGGACATTTTCAGGTTATTCAAGTACAATAAAAATAGAATGTTTTCAGGGCACAAGAAAAATTCAAGAATGATTTCCACAACTTTTGAGGGACAAGCAATATTCAAGGACATTTTCAAGTTATTGAAGTACATTAAAAATAGAACATTTTCAGGGCACAAGAAAAATTCAAGGATAGTTTCCACAACTTTTGAGGGACAAGCAATATAAAGGACATTTTCAGGTTATTCAAGTACATATAAAATAAAATATTTTCAGGGTACAAGAAAAATTCAAGGATGTTTCCACAACTTTTGGGGGACAAGCAATATTCAAGGATATTCCAGGACCGTTGGGCACCATGATTGGATCAAGATTAATGTCCGATACTGAATGTAATTTATATAATCAAGCCAAACTTGATAAATCACCACCTATAAGTTGCATTTGCAGGTAATTATATGTGATAAATTATTTAAAACTTAGATATCAGATCGTCGTAGATTAAAAAAGTCAAATTCTTCTTTCAATTCAATTTTGCTTAAACTGAATTACTCAAAATTTCTCCAAAAACCATATTTTTCATCACTCCAATATACCAATTTCCTACATATCAATAAATCGTACACTGGTAAGAACGACAATTAAAAAATTCCAGATTCTTCCAGATTTCCCAGACAGACCAGAAACCTCGACTCCTTCGATTTTTACTTTACTCGTGTTACTTCACAAGAAGTTTTCAGCTGAAGGCAAGTGTGAAAATCGAAACTCTTCTCATACGGACGATAACCAAGAGCGGTGATATTTACCTTTGAAACCGCTAACGCACTCGCAATGATGTTGTTCCCGATTGCACTCTCCTTGTCCGATACTGTAAGAACAGTTGTTCGGACAGACCTGAACATCGCAGGCCTCACCTGTCCACGTGGCGTCGCAAGTGCAAACACTCTCGATGCAAACGCCGTGTTCCGAGCAGTCGATGTGGGAATACCTGAAGACATTCAATGGATTGCTTTTTTTTTATTTGTGTATTCGTTTTCATATAATCAAATAAATAAATTTTAATTATAAACTGAGTGAAATTTTTATTTCCGGTTACCGCTCAGTCCTTAACTATTTTCATTTTTTACCACAATCGACAAAATATACTTCTGGATAGAAAAGGAAAATTAGTTTTCTAGCCGTTACCGGAAAGTCTAGTATCCGTTACTATTCTTTCTCGTTACGATCACTGTTGCTAGATTTTCTTGCAACTGTTGCGAAAATTTATCACTTGTAACGTTTGTGGTTGTCTTTTTTATTACACTGGTAAATAATCACCGGTCAGCAGAAATTTTGAGTCTCGTTTCTAGTTGTGAAAAATATTTCAATTATTTCACGTAACTGATAGAAGAAAAAAATTGTTTCATTAGATTAGGTTTGCTTTCGTAAAAACTAGAACGATATTTCAGATTTTGAGCAAAAATTAACTATTTTCTCGAACGTTTATTTTTAAATAAGAATTAAACAAACTTCGTTTTTCGGATTTAAATTGTTTTTGAATTGAAAAATTTAAATGCGACATTGAAGTTTGTTTAATTGTTATTTACAATAAATTTTTGAGAAAGTAGGTAATTTTTCTTAATATATGAAATATCGTTCTGGTTTTTATAAAAGCAAACTTTATCTGATGAAACAATGTTTTTTCTTTTATTAGTTACGCGAAAGAAATCAAAATTTCACATCTAGAACCAAGATTCAAGATTCGTGTTGACCGGTGTTATCTCTCGACGAGTCTATGAAGAGGAAAGGAATGGAAAAAAGAAAAAAATTAATAAAAATCCGCCAAGATGCGGCTGTTGAGTGGCCGTTAAACCTACAAACCCAAAAAACCTGTGGTCATTGACCTCTTTTTAACCAAACCTCTTCTTCAGCTGCTACTCGTCTATCTGTCATATATTTATAAACTTTAAAACCTCCCGCAATCAGCTGATAAACAAGCAGAAAAAATGACGGGTGTCACAAAATTTCTGTCCCGTTTTTTTTTTTTTTTGTTTCTTTTATCGTTAGCGTATAATACTACACAAGTGTATTGAATCCAAAAATAATTGCATTGAAAAATCGTGAAGGTTTGGAAAATTTAATGCAGGATGGGCACAAATATTTGGTGAAAAAAAAAATTCCCCATTTCCAGATTTTCCAGGACCAAAAATCTCTAGTTTTCCCTGACATTTTCCCACTTCTAGTAAGTTACTAAAACCTGAAAGTTACTAAGAAAAAAAAAAAAAAAAAAATATAACGCAGAAAAAAAAAGTCAGTTTAAGCTAATTTGTTTTCTTGACGATAAAAAAAAAAAGTAAAACTGTTACCTCAAAAAAATCATTTCCAATCCCCGGGGTTAGAAAATTAATATTTTCGGTTTAATCCATATGCAAATTAAAAATCCCCCGAGTGAATTCCAGGTTTCTCGTGACCCCTTTTAAACACCCTGACATTTCCAGGTTGTCTCAACTTTTACAGGTGTGTGGCCACCCTCTGATAGGCATACAAACTCCTCGATGTGCGGAAACGAGGGGCGAGCTTATATTGCTTCTCAAAGGTTGGATCATGGATTATGAAACGTAGTTGGGTTATGATACCCAGGTGTACGTAGGTATCTAATACCCGGGGACGATAAAACCCGATTATTCTGACCCAGGCTGCATATTTGATACAGTGTATAAGCCATGATGTATAAATTTAGTCACGTGGTGTGTGTATATACACACATATATATATATATTTGTATCTAATCGTTGAGAACACTTCGGTAGATTAACTGAGGACGATGATACAACCCAGTTATTTTATGACTCGTGGCCATAATTCACGACACCGTGACGTAAAAAAGCCACAGTGAGAGAAATTTTTAGTTCCGGTTACCGCTCGGTCTGCAACTATTTTCATTTTTTACCAAAATCGACAAAATATAGTTATAGGTAGAGAATAAAAATTAGTTTTCTAGCCGTTACCGGAAAGTCTATCATCCGTTGCTATTCTTTCTCATTACGATCACTGTTGCTAGATTTTCTTGCAACCGTTGCGAAAATTTAATGCTTGTGCAAGAATAAATTGACGTTAAAGCCTTGTTTGACTAAAAAAGTAGAGTAAACCTGAGAAACTGATTTTGCGTTGCAATTACCAAAAAAGGATCGACGATAGCGCAAAATGTTTACGCTTACCTCGTTTTTCCTAATTCCAACAATATTCAAACAGTTTTTTTTAACGATACCTGTTTTACTGAACTTTTCTAGTTACTGTAACAAATGAAATTTTTCTCAGTTTATACATCGAATAATAAGGAAAATCTTAATTTGTTACTTGTAACGTTTGCGATTGTCTTTTTTATTACATTGGTAAAAAAAAAAAAAAAAAAACATTGCACAATTGATATAATAATCAATTTCAGGCGGGAAGTGAACCGAAAGTGAATAATCAAATGCTGTTTTCATTCCTTTCACGCATCGGCGAAAAGAAATTGTATACACAAGGTGTAACAAAGTTGTCTTCTCGATGTATTTCGGTCCGTGGAATATAAGAGAAAGGTTGACCGCGATTCAAGTGAATTTCCAGTTTTTATACCTCGTGGCACCGACTGACTACTACACGTTTACTTAGGTTGCAAACTGTCAATGATTTACCGGACAAGCATAGTAAGCATATTAGGGTGTGCCGGAAAAATTTTTTTTCTATTTTATTTTTTTACCAAACGCGTATCAAAATTTCGGTAAAGCATGTCAAATAGAATATCTCAGCCAAATATGAGCTCCTGATATCGATATTTAGAGGTGTCTATTTTATTTGTTCCATTTTCCATTTAAATAAGACTTGGAAAAAAATGTTTTTCTCTCGTAAACGGCTTGACTTACAAATTATCTAAATACAGATTCTTGTAGGAAATTTCACGCTCTATAAAAAAGTACCGAGATAGAATTTTCCCAACTCTAACCGATTAATTTATAAGCGAATACTTTTGTTAATGTTTTTTCAATTTTAGAGTTGAGATAGGAATGTGGAAAAAAATTAGGCAATCGGTTTAGAATTATTTGAAGCTGATCTGAAAGGCGTTCCGGAAAAAAATCGTCAACGCTTTAAACAAGGACGACCTTAATATGTACGCCAAGTGCATGTAAGGTGTGATTTCACCACGGAATGACACTGCAACAGTGACTTTAAGGCAATAAAAGTTGCATCCTGAGCGATATTTCGACATGTACTCGTATATACCGGGAGAATCTCTTGAAACTTGAAAATCAACCGCGCATGCGCGAGTTTTATCGGCTCTTCGTTTCAGGCTGGCCAACCCGAGTTTTCAGCTGTCAAACTGTTTTTGCCGGCGATGCAGTTGATACGAATTTTCGAGGTTAGAATCTCAAATAATTGAGGTAGCGACTCGGAAAGGTTCGGGAAGCGTTTTGTTGTCGTGTCGGAAAGTTGATTCTTCGAAGAACGGTCGTAATTCAATGCTTGTGCTCTTTGAAAATGCAAACGTACACATTTTTCGTACGTTGGCCGGCCTGCGTCGCGGACAAGAATATCGCTGCGTGAAGATTTCGCCGACCAATGAGATTTAATTATTCGGCGCATGCGCGGTTGATTTTCAAGTCTCAAGAGATTGTCCCGGTATAATTGACTTATTGGTAAAACGAGTAACTGATCACCGAGAGAAATGATCGAATCGATGATATGGATAAGTATTTTCCACCCGTCGTCGTTCAGAGTTTCAAGACAATCTTCAAGGATCAGCGATGTGCGTGGAAGTTGGTGTAATTAGGAAAGAAGGCGGTGAGACGCGGTGAAATAACCAACACGAAATTTCACTATTTCGTTATAATCGTTGAGTAACGCCACTCGAGACTCGCTGCGTTGCTGTAATATTTCATATCAATTCGAAACACGGATGAAATGCGTGCATCCATTCGTTCAGCGGTTGAAATCTGTGCTTTGCGATTAACCGGTTAATCGTTTTTCAGATCACACGGGTCTGCAAACAAAAAGTATTTTATTTCATCTGCACGGGATGTTTTTGTTGAATGTTACGTTTTCGAGTGTGACGAATCTATAAATGACTTCAATTTTCCTCCATCACGTACAGTATTTTTGCAAAATACAAAAGATGTCTGCATAAAAAAAAAAAAACCACAAGTTAAGATAAGAATAAGATAACGGATTACGATTTAAACGGGAGTTTCAATCGAAATGAAACTACAAACACGAGTTCAAGAAAAAAACTTAACGTGACGGAATATTTTTAGTATTCGTCTCTATTTCGTTGAGTAAAAATCTATAAGAAATCTGTGCATTGTTTTTTCTTTAGTTGCAGACCTGTGTTAATCGATTCTTATACCGATTTGCCTGCAAAAATTATTACGAGATAACTTTGATCATCAATCGATTAATCGCAGAGCAGTTTAGTAAGAACGAATCTTATTAGAATCGTAAAACTGTATCGTACGTTTTTTTTTGTTTTTTTTTTTTTTGTAAATGTGAATTTGAAACGTAAATTTTCACCGATTCTTCCGGCCTTGTTGCAAATTTTCGCTTTGTTATTTTGTTGGGTATTTACCTGCTCGGACAAGCGTTCACTTTGTAGGTAATATTGAATCCGCTCATGTTGTAAGCGACGTCCGAATAAAAATGTAGCAGGGCGCTTCCGGAGTGCGCTATCACTTCCGGCACCCTCCGGATGTGGTAGCCATCTTTGTACATTAGGCCCGAGAAGACGCCGAGCAAAGGTGCGTTCACACTGTCCCCGTCGTATATGTAAAGGTGATCCCAGCCGCATTCCGTTGCGAACTCCTCGATGTGCATCCTTATCGAGGAATTCGTGCCGGTGTCTATGAGCCATGAACATTTCACGTCTATTGAATAATTCCCGTTGCCGTCGTGAATGCTTCCCGATGGCTCAGTCAACCTGAAACACCGATCGAAGAATAACAATAAGTAAATAAATAAATAAATAAATAAATGAACTCACACGTTTGCAAGTGATCGAAACTAGGAACAAAAATATTTTTTACGAGTTAAAGTTGGTACCCATGTTTATTGTATGCGTATGATCAAGAAGACCGATGTGAGAAAAATTTCCAGTAGTTTTTAATAGTTGCTACAGTCTGTAAAGTACTGGAAACTATTTTCATTTTTTCTCTTAATAAAAAAATGCAGTTCTTGTTATAGAATGACAGTGATTTTTATTTCATTTTTTTTTTCTAAGGAAATACAAAATTTAGTATGTGTTGTATTATTCTTCTTCGTTATCGTCATTTAAGTTGATTCAAAGTAATCTCAACGAGTTTCAAATGATTTCAAACCGTTACAATGCGATTACAAATTGTTGGAAATTAATTTCAACGAGTTACAAACGATTTCAAACCGTTACAATATGATCAAAAATTATTCGAAATTGATTTCAACGAGTCTCAAATGATGTTGAACCGTTTCAATACGATTACAAATTATTGCAAGCTAATATCAACGAGTTTCAAATGATGTTAAACCGTTACAATATGATTAGAAATTATTACAATCTCATTTGAACGAGTTTCAAATGAATTCGAACCGTTACAATACGATTACAAAAAATTGCAAACTAATTTCAACGAGTCTTAAATGATATTAAACTGTTCCAATGTGATTGAAAATTATTACAAGCTCATTTTAACGAGTTTCAAATAATTTCAAACCGTTACAATATGATTGAAAATTATTACAAATTAATTCCAACGAGCTTCAAATGATTTCGATACGAGAATATACATCACAGACAGTTCCAAAAAAAAAAGGATTCAAAGAAAAATGAATAAGTGGTTTACATAATAACCGATTTTGATTTACGTTCTCCGACGTTTAGCCACAGGTACTAAAATCAATTTTTTTAAAATAAAAATCAATGATAATTGCGTTAGAATTGGGGGGGGGGGGGGGGGGACTCCAAAAAATGGCTTTTGTTCCACCCTGATTCAGGTAAAAGGGTTGTCGTTGGGGAAGAAGAGTTGAATAAGAGTTGACCATGAACAGAAGTAAACGAAATATTGATTTCCTTGAGCGTGCAGAAGCAATGCAAACTGTTTAAACCCGATGGCAATATATATGCACGAATGCAGGTCCATGGTTTCCATCTCCTTGTGGTGGTGGTGGTGGTGGTGGTGGTGGGTGGATTGAACTGAAAATGAGTTTTATTTCTCTCCCCTCGTGTCTCGTGCGTGCGTCTTTGTTCAGACGAAGGATTGCCGCTTCGTCGTCATCTGCAGTTATCGCACGTAATATTCCCGAGACAAACGAACGAAAACAATACGAATTGATCGAATCTCGGGAAGCGGCGTTAAGCCGTGTCGAATGGATGGGATGGCCATGCCGACCACCTTGAATACGAGACAATGCAGGGATTCGTGAAAATATATTTACAACAAGTGTGCAATAACCAAAAAAGGATCGACAATAGCGCCAAATGTTTACGCGTGCCTCGTTTTTCGTAATTCCAACATTATTCAAACAGTTTTTTCTTTTAACGATACCTGTTTCACTCAATTTTTCTAGTTTTACCGTAAGAAATGAAATTTTTCTCATTGCAACGAGCAGTTGAAAAAAAAAAAAAAAAAAAAACACGTGAGCCCAAACTGGATAAAATGAGCCTCTGAATTAGAAAGAATCTAGTAAATTTTCAACCAGACTTATTACCTTCCTACCAACCCAAAAAGTCTCGGGAATTTTCGCAGATTTTCGCAAAAAATGGCAAAATCAATTCCAAAATTGCAATACTTTTTAAATCTGAAAAAAAATCCCGCTGATTCTGTCACGGTTCAAAATAATAGGATCTCAATATTTACTATTTTTCACGCAAGTTTTTATTTCTTATTTTCACGATTCCGTGATCTGATTAAATCGGAGAATAGAAGCATAAACAAAAAAAAAAAAAACCCCTAATTCCAGCATGGAAAAATAAAATACTATGCGAAATAAACCGTAAATATTGAAATCACATTCCAAATCATACATTCCGTGTGAATTGTTTCAGGTTTAAAAGAAAATCGCATTTTCGGAATCGTTTTTTTCAATTTTGGTCAAATTTCATTGTTCGTTAAAAAAAAGTTGCCGGGACAATTTTGATTCGTTAAGAACATCGTACTAAAAACTGATTAAAATCTAAGTAGAGACGAGTCAAATGGGCTAGCTAATTTGACGTGGAATGCCTCGTATTTAGACCACGTTTACCAGAGACAGAAATCATTCGGCACGATTTATCTTTAATCTAGCACAAACTTTGCCATGGATGTAACAACGTGGCGAATTTAGACCCTGAACTCCCGTAACGAGCTTCTATTTTCGATGTGGTTGTAAGGTGTGGAGGTTCAATACGCTTTGTCATAACGAGAGACAAAAGCACCAACCGACAAACCAGTAGCGTTGATACGGTGCGAATTCTGGGGGAGACGACATTATTTTCCGAGACAAAAACTGGTGGCTTAAAAACGTAACGCGTAATATTCTTTGTCCATGACGTTATACTTTATATCATATTTATTATACGCAAATTGTTCGAATGAAATTGAATTTTTCAAAGCTCCTTTATTCGTCTTTCGTCGCGCAGCTTCTTCTTCTTTCTTACTCTTCTTATTCTCCTCGTGTTAACAAACTTCCATATGCATTATGTTCTATTAATAACACTTCGTCATCGTTCCTTAGTTGCGTATGTTGCAATTTCTCTGTATCGGAATGTTGATATTTGTTATTGAGAGAATTAGGTTCAGGGCATTTGAATTGTACGTTGAGAGAAAGAAAAAAAAAAATTCACTTTCTGTACACGTCACGTGGTTATTCGAAATTTTTTTTTTTTCGTCAAATTGAATATCGTTGGCATTGATGGAAAATTTTCATTCGGGTTGTACTGTTTAATCCGATTATTGTTGCCGACACTAAATTTTTTTGGCTAGCAAAATATCAAATCATCATTTTTTTCTTCAGTTGATTACATTTTTTTGAAATAACAAACCACTTTTCATTACAATCATTCGAGACATCCCTTGAGATCGGTTTAAAACTGTTCACGGTTGGATTCACTTGGGAATCGATTAAATTCTTTTGGAACTATTTTTAGAACGATTTGTTAGTTATTTTGAAACAGATCGAAACCAGTTATAAATCATTTGAAACTTTTTAAAACTAGATTTTAACAATTTTTTTATAATTTTGTAACAGTTTGAAATCGATTGAAACCACTTAGAAATCATTATAGACTCCTTGACATTTTTTGATTAGGTTAAAACTGTTCGTAATCATTTTAGAACTACTCGAAACCGTTTAAAAGCACTTCGAAATCATTAAAATTAGTTTGAAACAGTTTAAAATCATCATTTGTAACCACTTGGGAGTCGTTTAAATTAGTTTAAAACTCTTTGAAATGTATTTCAAATCACTTGGATATCATTTCAAACTCTTTGAAATTAGTTTGAAGTTATTCGTAACTATATAAAGGCCACTTAAAATCAGTTTAAAGTAGTTTTAAATCAATTTGTAATCGCTTGAAACCATTTAGAAATAATTTGAAACTGTCTGAAATCCGTTTTAAAACTGTTCGTGATCATTTTAAGGCCACCTCAAAGCGTTTGAAACCACTTTGGAATCGTTGAAATCAGTTTGAAATCAATTTGTAACCGCTTGGAACCGTTCAAAAATCGCTGATAAGCTGTCCTCAATGGTTTGGTCGTTCGATCCAGGAAAATTTAGTACGAGACGAATATTATAAACTAAGACACGTCCTAGATTTCCTGACGACACAAAAAAAAACAACTGATATTTAATTATCAGTACCCAGAAGCGCATATATTTCGTTTATTGTTAAAAATTCGAATAGTTGGGGAGTGTAGCTGAAGAAAAAAAAAACATTCTCGAGTAAAATCAAACGACGCAGTTCAATCCCTGAAAATCCCCGTCTGATGATTATCTGACTTTAATCCAATAGAAACCGCGTATATCGTTAAGAGGGCGTTACGTGAATGATAAAACCTTTAATAATCCGCTTACAGAATATGATCAAAAGCCAATGTATGTGCCTGCACATGGCCATCCAAATCTGCACCCACCACCTCCTCCTCCGCCTCCTCCTCCTCTCTCATTCTCTAATGCATTTGAATTATTTATGAACTTTGGCAGGCAGCGTCTTCTTCTTTCGGAAAGGAACCACTGCCTTATATGTATATCTACTACCCTTGAATCCGTGAGGAGTGAGTCGCTTCATTTTCGTCACGCGTTACGTCATTCAGTCACGTAATATTTAGCAAACTCTTTCTCCGATAGAAAAAAAGAAGGAGAAAAAAATTCAGTGTGCCGCAATGTCGTCAACTTTTATCGGCGTCCAGGAAATCATCGCGTTCAAGATTTTTACACAACCTTTTTGACGATCCGTAACTTGTGGTACAAAATTTTTAAATGTGATTTACCAAATATTTGAAACATAGCAAGCAACTCGTACATTAACATTTCGATTTTTTGACTTTAACATCACCTTAGCAAAACGCGAAATAAATATGACAATATGTTGCATGCATAGGAAGAAAAAAAAAATTTTATTTTCTTTAAATCGATCCATCTGTAAAAGAGACTCAAATTAAACAAAATTTAAACGAGTATCGATATTCCAATAATTGCTGAAATTCAAGTTACTTATTAAACTGAGAATAAAATTGTCAGATTCGTTGGTAAAATTTAATGAAATCTCTTGGCTTTTTAAGAGTCGCATTGAATTTTGTGACATTTAAGAATTTTCAGGTTTTTTCAGGTCATTGGTCACCCTGTTCGGTTAAAAATTCAGAGAAAAGTGTACCGGGCTAAATTATAAAAAATACATCAAAAAAAAAAAAAAATTATGCAAGACTTTTTGTGTCGCGAAGAACTAACTCAGTGACTCTGTTATAGGCTCGAGGCGAATGAGTCTTTTTAGTTAGGCTATCGTGCGTGATAACAGCCTAAATTAGCCGTTGATTGTGTAGCTGCTAACTCGGTTTGCACCTATACAGGTTCAAACTGTCCAATTGTACGTCGCATTGTACGTTGCATCAATGAAATGTCTGAATAGTTATCTAGGATCTACGTAGAAACGTATATGTATAAAGGATCGTTATTTGGGGTTATTCAACTTCAGTTAATTTGGGGGAAAAATTTCAGTTTTACATTTTACGAGTGATCCGTGACTTCGGGGAATTGGTGAAAAAATTTATAACAAAGTACTTCGTTATACTTAATACACAATTTATCTTGATCTTCTAAACTTAAGGTATTACTTGACGAATATTCCCAACCAAAAGTCAGTCCCGGTTAGAATATTCAACACTTCGCGATGAGATGAAAAGATCTAAATTAATCGTAACCAAGTTGATGAGATAATTCGTTTTGAATAATAACATTGCCATAAAGTTGTTGATAAATTGTTCAAACATAAATTTGTGCAACTAATCTCTAACGATCGAGTGAAATGTTTTTTTATTTCATTTAAAATGTATTCATCGACTTTTCTGAATACTTGCAAACTTTTTTGAAATTTCAAAAATTTTCTAACGCTTTGTTTATGAAACTGTTAGTTCTACGCCTCTAAAAAACTTCATCATCGGTGTAACGCATAACCATTTACGAAAACCTGTCCAAAAATTTAGGACTTGTGATCAATTTTTCGAAAATTTTTTAAATTCTCGAAAACGAATTGTTCAAAATCACTGTAATATCAAAAAAAAAAAAAAAAAAAAAACATCATAGGTATTCAGAAAAGCCAATGAATTCATTGTATGTGAAATTAAAAATATTTCGCTAGAGATTTGTGACAAAAAGTTTTGTTTAAACACAATTGATTAACAAATTTTTGGAATTATTATAATTATTATTCAAAACGAATCGTCGTGTCAACTTGGTTACGATTAATTTAAATATTTATCTAATCGCGCAGTGTTCAATATTCTCACCGAGACTCACTTTTGGTTGGGAATATCCGTCTAATAAGACTTTAAGCGTTGTTTCGGACGGTTTTTTTACACAATATATTATAATTTAATAAACGCTATATCAAGGTGAAAACTTTATTAAGCTTTGATCGAACAGTTTCTCTAGCTGCGAAGTATAATTATTCGCAAATTTCGGACAAACCTTCACTTGTATAATTTTAGTACCCGTTTACGGATAAATTTTTCTTTCATCGGCCAGTTAAATATACAACTTAGAACAGGTTTTCTTGGATAAGATGAAATTCTTTTGATACATAGTATTATTTCTTTTTTCTCATGGTAAACGCCTTCGGTGACCTTCTACATATGTTATTTCATCGTTTGTACATTTATACGATAATAATTTCAACGCCAAATCAACATATTTTCTCTCGTTTGTTTTATAATTTATTCCATTATAAAGAACCGCGACCGCTGTAAGAATTTTTTAGAAAAACAAATTTTCTAGGATTCATATAAAACATATGCTTAGCATTGTATTAAAATCGGTTTTTGGTCATTCGGCACAATGATCACGATTCAGATTCACGGAGAAAGGACAAAAAAAATTGCAGTTTTCCAAGTCTGGTGGAAAAAAAAAAACAAAATCACTGTTTTGCAATTTTACAGTGACTTTGAAGTAGCTGAGTTTCAAAAATCTGAATTTCTTTTGCCTCAATATAATTCATTGCGTTTCAGACGTTCCCAACATTGTGAAATAGCGATTTCTCCGTAACCTGAATTATTACGATAACGTTAATAACTTCAACCTCGCATTTTAATTGCATATTGACAATTGATTAGCAATATTTTAAAATCCGTTGAACGTTGATGTATTCACAGAAAATGGGGCTAACTATAAGAGAGTGAAATTGATAACTTTGATCTAAGGATTCATATTTAGGAAAACTCCGTAGTCCGCAGAAATATAATCGTCTTAAATTTAGTAATCTATTTTTAAAAAGCAAAGTGTACACTTAATTTCGGAAATTAAACTCTTTTAAAGTCGTTCGGAATTTTCAAAACAATCATTTTTGTTTTAATATTCCTTAACATTAAGGTTAATAACTTCAATCTGGTGCTAATATCAGAAGCGGGAATAAAGAAGCCCGACCTTCAAGGAATTCCACACTATCCGGTACAACATCTTTCTCTCTCTCTCTCTCTCTATCTCTCTCTCTCTCTGAGCATCGTTCGTCGATCCATGCGTCTCTGCAGTGCAAACGTCACTGTACCTACTAATTCCATTTACCGAGTTGGGTACCGTTATAACATCAACTATACGGTTAGGTAGTAACTTATGTCAATTAAGACGGCGACGCGCGTCTAAATCCATGCGGGAAACCGCCAAATTCATCTAACGAGACTGAAGTAAGAAGCCAGTAACGTAGAAGTAACGAAACCTCGAACGAAACGATAGAAAAGAACTCTGTTTTAAATAATAAGCTGCAAATTTAACGCAATTCCGTATAAAAGTTGCTACACTGTAAAAAATTTCATTTGTTACAGTAACTTTGCTTTCTTTCATCCTGATCGTGAAATTACGATTTATAATATCAATTAATGAACTATGAATACATAATTTCGATAAAAAGTCGACCATTTTGGCACAGAATCATTTTGTAGCTAGTTCGTATCTTCGGGTTTGAATTCTCTACAAATTGTCTTAACATCGAGTCGATTGGCTTCAACTATTAATTGACGCGTATAAAACTCATAGCGAATAAAAGAAAAGAAAAAAAAAAAAACACCATCGAACAACGTGGTTGGAATTAGAAATTTTTCAATTTTCCGTATCAGAGGGATGCCATTCGGACGAATTTGGTACGATTAACTTCGGCAGCACCTCTGAAACCATTCTCTCGCAACTTTTACTTTCTGTTCTCCTTTCCTCGGACCAAACGATAGCGGCAAATTCTTCCTAACTCCTTCAGGTAATCCCGCCTCAACCCCGCCATAAAAAGAACAATAAAAAGAGCAAGATATAGAACAACAAATACATTTCAGCCTCAGGAAGTCGAGAAAAAGTTTTGCTAAAGAGGTTCCACACCATCTTGGCTGAAGATAATGCGAAATACCTGAAACAAAAATACTCTCGTTGACTAGTTTTAGCAAGAATGAGTTCAACGGTAAAAAGTTTCCTCAATTTCGTAGGGAGTACGTTTATAAAATTTCACAACCTCAAAGCAAATACCCTAAATAATTTTCTGACTTTGTGTTTGTATAATGATAATAATTGTACTCGGTCAGAGTTTTTCAAGAATTTCAGAACAATTTCTTAGTTATCAGTTTCTCGAGTTAATTTGCTAGTCGAATTGACTTTCTCAGCTAAAGAAATGTACAAGAATGAAGTTGGTAAAGTTACTGTAAAACTATGCATGTTTAGGAAAAACCGCCAAATCGCACCTTCATGACGTCCCGAAATTTGGTAAACCGTTACAAACAAAATTATCGTCTTACTCTGAAAAGCCAAATGCTTGAAAGTCATTCTCAAATTGCTCATCAACGATTTTTGACCTTGTTGTATCGTCAAGTTAAGGTTACTAACTTCAACCTCATGGAAACGTCGACTCCTAATCGGTTGGAAACATCTGGCATGCTTGTAACGAATTTTCCTTTCTAACCGACCGAATTTTAAGAACCACGTTCATAAGAAAAGAAAAAAAAAACAACCAGAAAGAGTAGATCGCATTGTAAACAAAACGGGTGTGTCGATAATTTGTAGCTTAAACCCATAAAATGAACGACGCATATAGCGAGACTGAAGCTAGTAACGTTATCGCGACAAAAAATTGAGAAAAGAAAACCGCTGTATTCTTGATTCCACAATGATTTTTAATGAACTAAGATTACAGAATATCAATACGTTTAATTAATTTTATTACGGTTAAACCGAATTTCAAACAGTGTCGAAATTGCTAAATAACGGTTTTTCCTATGCACGAATCGTTACGGTAACGTTACTAAGTTCAAAACGATCGCATATCGTCGTCTCAGTTGTGTCAAAAATCAATTAAGCATGCATTAAAAAGACATGCACGATACATACAATGACTCGAACAACCATTTTCGTCGTTATTTCAACAGTTGTGAAATTTCGTAGTCAGGTGACAGTGGCCCAAAGTGACGTACTACGATACATACGTACGTAAATTACACCCGAATCGTCATAGAGACGGACAAACTCGTAAAAAAAAAACACAGACGAGCCAGCTGTCGAGCGAACATAGCTACAGAGACAAAAGACGGTGCGTGAGGTACGAAAAAGCGCGCAGATTAGCACCTGGTTACAAAAACGTCAGCCATAACAGTTTTAAATGCACACAGTGCAGTTGCGGCGATGTTACGAAGGTGGCAACAACTGCTGGTCAGGTATGTTGTACAAACTATTATGCACGAGTAATTACTCGCCCGTTTCGATGCTTATTCGATACTCAAATAACGGGGCGAATGAGGGCGGAACGAGGAGGCCAGCAGGGGGGCTGGGGGGGGGAGGATGGGCGAAAATATAAAACAAACGAGGTTCAATGTAGTGAAATATGCCGCGATTGACGAGGGAAATAAGTATAGAAATGAAATCCCGTTGTTCTCGCGACACGTTCGTACGTGAGACGGTTCGTCGGCAGGACGAGAAAAGTTGGTTATTTTCTGGAGGGTTTTCGGTTTTCGTGATTTTGTACCTCACTTTGCCGCCGCAATACTGGCAGGCGGGTCCTTGCCATCCTTCGTGACAGAGGCAGGTTCCGTTGGCGCAATCACCGTTAACGCAAGAATCGAGGCTGCAGACTGAGGTGATCGTCTCGTCTAGGGTAACGGCGCCGCTTGCCTTCCTTATTATAGCCGAAAGTACGACGATCCACAACACCCACGGTACACTACCGATTAACGACGCGGAATCGGGTGACGAAGTATCGTCGACTTTTCGCCTGTACTTTGATTTAAATAGGAACAAAAACATCTGCACGGCTTCTGCCATTTTGGAAGTTGCCCATGACAGGTCAGTCAATGGCCGTCGACGATCAACGACGGCAATGCGCGCGGTCTCGCTGTCGCTCTCTCGCCCCTCGCGGCACTCTGATGGACGTGCTTTTGCTTTGCTCTCTCTCGCTGATCGCTGCCTGCCCGCCTGCGTGCGTGAACGAAAAATATCGCATCGGTGCTGCTGCCCCGCGGATGTCTCGGCAACTTCGATTTACGTCTGGCTTTTAGGACCCTTGGACGCGAATTCGCATGTAGATGGCGGACAACGGCGCGGTTATTGTACGGTAAGACGGATTTCTCTACCGCGGACTGTTTCACCAACCGATTTGGACGATTCCTTCCTCTTAACGCGAATGATGAAACTTTGGTAATTGCTGCGAAGCAAATTTCTATCGGGCTTGATTCTGGATTATTTTTCAATCGTGAAAATAAGATTCTTCGTTTAAAGATACCTCCGATCCATCTACGTGGTGATTATAACCGCTTTCAAGATTTAAAAATAAGACAGAACTTCAGAGTCCTGGTTACGATTCACCGCAAAATGATACGTATCATCCGTGGCGAATCACAACTATTGCAAGGAAAATACGAAATTCACTTAGTTTAGCTAGTATGGTGAATCTGAACATAACTGTTTTTAACCCTGCTAACGGACTACTGTTTGTCGTAGAAGGGTTTTTTTTATTATTCGAAAGCTGAAAGACTGAAGAATAGAACAGTACATGCGAAAGAAATCGAATATGAATTTTTCACCATCGAAAACTCTATTGAACGAGGTAAGATAAAAGATTTTACCACGCCGTAAGAATTATGTGGGGTTAGGGGGGCAGGTGTAGATTCTTAGGGTTAATCAAACTGAAGCTAGCAGCCAGTTGGTAGCGAAACGTGTTAAACTTATTGGAAATAGAAAAATGCAGCCAACGATTATCCATATAATTCTATAAAAGTATTGGGGCTGCAAGGTATTTCACAAAATTTCGATTTTCGGACTTCACTAACCTGTTCGAATGAACAGTATAACTTTTGGTTCCTAATTCTAGGGGTTGATTATGTAATTTCACTTCTTATATTTCCCACTAGCCAAGAATTCTGATTCGTTTGCAAAGTTTACGATTAATCAACCAATCGGAATGCTTGGATAGTGGAAAATATAAAAAGTGAAATAACATAATCGTCCCTCTAGCTGCTAGATTGAGCCTCGTTTCGTTTTACCGATCCAGAAAAATGTCACTTATTTATTTATCACTACCTACATCGGTAAACGTAATTGTTGTGCCTGCGCAAAGCTTCAAAACTAACGAAAATCACTGTCATTAATCGAAAACTTTGTATTTTCGATTTGAATAGTAATATTTTAAACTGTAACGAGAGACAGCTAATATATGTTCGTAAAAAACCATAAATTTAACCCTCTGTCAGCGATGATTTCAATAAAATAAAACAAAACTTACTTTCCGACAGATTTACTTCCAACAAATTTACTTATTTAAAATCAATTGACTTAAGTTGACAGTTAAAGTGTATTTTTACTTTCTGTTATTTTATTTATTTATTTATTTTTTTTTCCTTTTCTAGTGACCCACGATCATAGAAAAGGTGAATTGCGTTTTTCGTCTTGTACCTTCATTCAAAAACGGAAAAAAATAAATAAATAAAAACTGTAAAGCCAATCCGAGACATTGACATAGAATCTTGATCGAGATGTCACGGAATGCCCTATATATATATGTACGAAACAATTGACCGTCGAGCGGCGTGACGCGTCACGTGAGAGATGGATCAACGTCGTCCGTTGTCGGCATTTGAATTTCATCTGTCGGCAATATGTCGGGGCGATAGATTGGTGGGGAAAAAATAATGCTTCGTTAAAGTCGAGGAGTTTATCAGAAGCGGTCACGTGACCGCCCCTTCCCCGTTCAATTTTCACTCCGAATCGCGTCGACTCAAGTAGAGGAGGTTCAAAACTAGTCTCGATCATCGCTGTCAGTGCCACGAATACCTTCGCCGCTGTGTGTAGTCTGACTGTTAAATTTCGCAAGTCTTGCTCTGACGTTTCTTGCTCCGGCAGTAAAGGTTCCACTATACACAAAATCCCGATTCCAGACATCACTGGTAACTAAAATACGTTTTTTTAAATAACCCTAGTTTCGAATCGTGACTCGACTTGCGAATTTGTCAAAATAACGATCCTATAGAACCATACACTGAGAGAAATTTTTAGTTCCGGTTACCGCTCGGTTCTTGACTATTTTAATTTTTTACCACAATCGAAAAATATAGTTCTAGGTAGAAAATGAAAATTAGTTTTCTAGCCGTTACCGGAAAGTCTAGAATCCGTTGCTGTTCTTTCTCATTACGATCGCTGTTGCTAGATTTTCTTACAACTGTTGCGAAAATTTAATGCTCGTGCAAGAATAAATCGACGTTAAAGCCTAGTTTAACTAAAAAAGTAGAGTTAACCTCGCAAACTGATTTTGCGTTGCAATTATTAAAAAACGATCGACAATATCGCGAAATGGTTGTACAAGATGTTGTGCTTTATAGCATTAAAGATATGACATGTGGCAAAAATAATAACATAGTCTTTGCACTAAGCTGTGCGAATTTCTGTACTAGTCCGTTCGTTCACAGTTAACTTATTAGTTAACTGGTTAGTTTCACAATTAGTCAATCAGTTAACTGACAGCTAGAAATAATCGAACGTTCCATATGTCACGGAACCTGCGTTTTCACCTGATTCACGTATAAAAGTTTAAGGCAAAAATAGAAATAACGTAAGAATTAAAACGAGTGGTGAAAAATCTTATACAAATTGATGTCAGTTGCGCGTGATAGAAATTGCTGATACAATATTCAAACATTCAAACTTACAATTTGTTTAGATGCTGATAATGTCGGATTATTCTTTCACGGTTAACGGTCAAAAGACTAAATTCAAAACTACTCATCCCCCGAAAATTTACAAAACAAAATGTCGCATAGATTTTTTTTTTTGTTCAACTTCAATTTCAATTTATGTCAAAAAAATTATAGTATAATAAATAAGCCTAGACAGAATGGAACTCGAACAAAAATGTTCAAATATTTGTTCACGCTTAATTAAACCTATTCTGTGTTTTCCCTACCTTATTTTTAATAACAAATATACACTTTTTTTTTAAATGTATTTATTCATTTACGTCCTAAATATTGATACACTGTTTCTGTTTATCTACTAGTACTCTGAAGGGAAAAAAAAATAAACAAAAATGAACATTCCATAACGTAAAATTTCGTTGCGAGTGAGCCTATTTTTAAACGATGCAAATTATCCCGAGGGTTAAGCAAGTCCAATCATTTATTAACCTTGAGTGATAAATTATTTCGAGCGGAGCATTAAATGGACGATGAAGTTGTTTAACCGTACGTTAATACTATAAATGAAATAATTTCTTGCCTGTTGTTGCGAAACAGGTTAATAAAAGCGGTTCCAAATGATGGGTAAAAAGGATCTTCAAAAGCCGGTGGCACTGAGCGAGGAAAAAAAATCTCAGATCGATGAGAACGAATTGCGGAGAACGAAACGAGACGAGAGAAAAGAACAAGCGGCCGCAGGTTCCGAAAAAATCAAGACTGACGATGAATTGGACGATGATCGGATTGATAAGACCGCCGAAATTCAGGCAGCTGAAAAACGTTCTCCGGATGAAATAAGAATCGGAGGTGTGGAAGGGTGAGTTTCTTTGCCACTTGAACGCTTCTCTAAAAGTTTATAACCGACAGGTTTTCACCGACTCTGATTGACAATTTTCAAGGGTTTTATACAGAGTGAGGAAAAACGATGAAAAGCCCTTTCGTTAAATAATAATTGATTAACCTTGAAGTTTGACTTGAGGATAAAATTTCAAAAGCCAATCAGATCCTCCTGACCAAACCTTCATCTGGGATACAAGTAGATTTATGCAAATTGTTATTGTTAACGGATAAATTTTTTCGGAATTAATTTCTGCCCCAAGTGGCATCTTCTCGGTTAAGAACTAGTCCATTTCGCAATTGGTCTTGTCGTTGTGTTCTGGCCTTTCAGGCAGGCGATACTTGCACCATTCGGTCCAACAAGTGGGACAAATTGAACGATAAATCGATGGTAATTATTCGAGTGTCCATGAATTGGTTGGAAAGTATTGAAATAAATAGGCTCGGTTGAAATCAGACATTTATTGTTGTTTGAAAATTGCATCTGATTAAAAAAAAAAAAAAAAACTCGATTATAAAGCTCGCGACTTGTTTAATCTTGTCATATTTCACGAGGTTGAAATTATTGTAACGATACGTGTTTCGAAAAAATCGTTCACTGAGAAAAATTTCATTTGTTGCGGTAACTAGAAAAATTGAGTGAAAACAGGTATCGTTGAAAAATTTCTCTCAATGTTACTTCGCACCTTCGGGATTGTCGGAAATTTAGGAAATCCGCGATAAAAAAAATTTGAAAGCTCATTGAAAGTATGTAATTTTAAAATTGAACAATTAATTACGTTTTCCCTGACGTTTCTTTGACGTATCGTTACTAACTTCAGGCTCGTTGTATTTCAACCTCTGGTAAAACATTGACCGAAGCCAGATTGAAATGCTTTGAGTAACTTCCGAAAATAATGCGATACCAGGGTATTTTCCACACGTTTTTCGGTCGCTGGTATGAAATGACGCGTGCTTGTTTTACCAAGCACGATGCTCTTCGTGGATTCTGACCTCTGCTCCAGTTTCAACAGTTCGTTGAGACGAGCTGAGAGTAAATAAAGCTTCTTACAGTAATTTCTTGTTCACCGTAAGACGCTGTTTTTTACAGATCCTCTCAGAGATCGGCTACAACAGCATTAAAAATGGTTGTTTTTACAAATAAAAAACATCAGAACGAAGTTCAGTGTTACCCAAATACGTGTATAAATTTTTATATCAACAAATTGAACTGTCTCTTCGTGAAGAATCCTTGAAAAATGGTCATTTTTCGGCCTTCTTACCGAGTACAATCCTTTAATTAATTTTTACAATTTGACGGACTTGTTTCGTTTTACTGGATCTTTGTCTGCAGCGCTAATGTAAACCTTGCACGTTTCGAACGGCTTTCAGCATTGCATTTGATTGCGAATTTTTCCCCGACTTCTATCTTATCTAATCAACGGGTTTATACCGTTGTCACGGTGATCCGATTTATTTTCGTGGCAAAACTATGCAGAGTAAACATGAATCTGACGGCCGTTTTACTACGCGAATGAAGAATGAAAAATGATTTGCAAAAGCGTGCCAATTGCAGGCAGCAGATTGTGCACAGGTTGTTTAACAACGATTCATTGCTTTTTCATATCAGCGGTGCCACTCACTCGACACTCATAATTATGAACGGACACGGTGAGAAGTTGATCGAGATGAAAGGACCGGGTACGAATCATTGGGTAAGCGTTGGTGTGTCGATGTGTATACGAATTAGCGAAAGGTTTTTTTTACGGAAAGATTTTTAAATTGCCCGTTTACAGCAACTCGGTATGAGAGAAACAGCGGCTAGGATCAATGGAATGATAACAATGGCGAAAAAGGAATTAAACATTCCCGCGTCATCGCCGTTGGACTCTGTGGTAAGTGGAATCCCTGATTGTTTTTTCAATTCACTCGAAACTCTGTGACTGATATGATCGTTTATGAATGGCGTGTAATGAACGCGAGAGCATTGAACTCGCACGTTCTTATCTCGGAGCGTATTTTTCACTAACGATATGCTCAAATTTAATAATTCTCAAATTTGTAAATCAGGGTCTGACCTTGAGTGGCTGCGAGCAAGACGAAAGCAACCGTCACTTAAAGGAGACGCTTTTCAACGAGTTTCCAACGGCGTCCAGACGATATTTCATTGGATCTGATACCCTGGGGAGTATAAAAACCGGCATCGAAAACGGCGGTGTTGTTCTCATTGCGGGAACCGGAAGCAATGCTCTGCTCATCAATCCAGACGGACAGAAACACGGATGCGGAGGCTGGGGTCACATGATTGGAGACGAAGGCAGCGGTTAGATTTTTTTGGTTTTTTTTTTAAATTCACTCTCCTAATTATGCCCGTCCTCAATTTTTTTTTTTTTTTTTTTTACACTCGGAATCACTTGTTTCCAGAGTAATACTAATTGACGAGAGTCGAAACAAACCAAACAAACTAAATTACTCGTGATTCTGGTGTGGAAAAATTTTTGGTTGGAAATATTGTAAAATTTCTTGAAATATCTTGTAATCGTCTGAGATCTTGTGAAATCACTGAAATTTTCCCTTGAAAAAATCTTTTCAAATGCCTGAAATCTTTTGAAGTCTTCTGAAATCCCATGAAGTCTTTTGAGATTTTTTTGCAATCTTTTGAAATCCCTTGAAATCCTTTGAAATCCCTGAAATATTTTGAAATCTTCTGAAATCGCTGAAACCTTTTAAAATCCTCTGCCATTAAGATCTGCAGAAGTTTTTTGAAATCCTTTAATATTCCTTGAAATCTTTTGAAATTCCTGAAATCTTTGTATTTTTGAAATCTTGAATCTAAGCGAGTCTAACGAATCCCTGCAGCCTATTGGATATCCCACCGAGCGGCGAAGTACGTCTTCGACGATATGGACAACCTTGAAAAGTCACCGCGACCGATCAGCTACGTTTGGCCCGCGATGCGAAACTTCTTCCACGTGGCAGACAGGACCGACCTCCTACCCCATCTCTACGCAAACTTTGACAAAAGCAAGTTCGCGATGCTCGCCAAAGAACTGGCGAAAGGTTGCGAGCACGAGGATCCCCTCTGCCTTCTACTCTTCGAAGATACGGGGAAGATCTTGGCGCGTTACGTTCAAGTCGTTGCCACCAAGGCGCATAACGTGAGTGACCTTGTCGCGCTCTTGAGGGGTTGGATTTACACCTGGGGCGGTTGAAACTAGGGTTGTCTTTGAGAATTTTTTTCGCGTACAAAACTGAATTTTATCTACAACCATTGTACGGCTTTGAAACTATGACGTTTTATCTGTATTGTGTGAAAATATGGTTGAAAAATTTCAAACGGTAAAAAAGTTACGCTCGTTTTCCTGGGACGTGTTTTTGTCGATAGCGTTTGCGGTACCAGACGTGCCTCTGCCATTTTTCATCTGAAGAAGGGAACAAAAAATTTTTCTTAAAGCAGATAGATAAAACTAGTACTTGTCGAGTCGGAATTTCAAAGTTGAATTTTTTCCGATCATAGCAGTCTCTGGAATAAAATAGGCGATTTTTCGCCTCGAAATTGTTCGGTACTTGTGATGAAAAAGAAAAAAAAAAACTTTGCCAGGTATCGAAAAAACTGCTCGATAACTACTAGATTATTGTGTGAAACGTAACTGTGCAAAACTAGATCCCGATCGGTCCAGTAGTGGCGGAGATATTTCTGGTACCGATTTTGAAAACACTGTTTGAAGAAAAACGCGTTTACAGTTTTGAGTAGAGTTTACACTGACAATAAAATAACTGGTTTATTTCAAACTCACATGAAATCGTCGATTCCTGAGCCATACGACGGATCTTCCTGAGATGTCGACGCTTCCATTAGATCTTTTCTTTGCTGTATCAACCTGATCCTTCCTTCTTTTGATGCCCTTTTCGCTGCTCACCCGGTCGGTTACAAAACGCTGTAACTTCGTCATCACTGCGAATATCCTTATGAAATTTCCAGGTTATACACTCGAAAGATATTACTTTCGAATGGGCACCTTTTTAAAAAATCGATTCTCTTTACCTACCCAGGTATATCTAGCCCCTCAAGCGGCCGGTCAGCACATAGGACCATTTTTTAATCGGAAATGACAAATGGCTTTCCGAAAATACCAGTGCCTCACGAATTTGAACCAGACCAACCGAGTATCGTCAATCTTACGACAATCAACTGGTTCTTCCGAAAGATGAACATGTGTGCTGACTTATGAATTAATCAATCAACTGCTCGTCAGCCGTGAATTTTCCCTAAAATCTCCAAAGTTCACGGCAGTCGAAGACAAGAAATCGACATTTGCATTCACCCTGTAAAATTGGTCCCATCGACTCAATTCCAGGACCTGCTTCTCTCTCCCGGTGGACTCAGAATCGTCTGCGTTGGTTCCGTCTGGCATTCCTGGACGTACATGAAGAAGGGATTCGTCGACCAGATCCATGGGACACCCGGAGTCGACGAGCTGACTCTTCTTCGTCTGAAGACTTCCGCTGCCGTTGGAGCCTGCTACTTGGCGGCTGACTCTCTGCAGTGTGGCTCGTTGAAGAAGACTTACGACGATAACATCAACATATTCTACCACTACAAACGGGCCAACATGCCCAAATCTGCCAAAGACGACTAGCCGAAGGTACGAAATAATTTTGCAATTTCTTGCATCCCATCCTTACAGTGATAACGATTGGTTACGTTTGCATGTTTCGCCTGTTACTGTTTTTTTTTTTTTTCACAAGGCTAGCTAAAGGAGTTTGAAAAGTTTATTGGAAAATCGATTGATGACCTGAGAATGGCAGAGATGCCATTTATGGTCGTATCCTGATCAATTTATTCCTACTTTATTTGATATTAATTGTCGTTAATTATTAACACACGTTAAGGTGCTCGGCGAAACGTGAATTCATTATTCATTGAGTATTGAATGGATTATATATTGTCTTTCTTCTCGAATGCATGCGGTAAACATTATATTTGCTGAGATATTATTGTCGAGCAATCGATGCGTTATCAATTAACACCTCCTTTGAAAGCAAATGTTTTTTATTATTCTCGCAAGCAAAAAATTGATGTTCTTGTATTAGTGTAATAATATTTTCGAATTTATATTTTAACGGGGTAATTGAAAGTTTACTTTATCAACAAAATATACTATTTTATGACCGATATACATTAATGTTAGCTAAGGCTTGACCGAAATGCCTGCTACTATAGGCTAACATTTCATAAAGTTTCTCCGAATGGTCTGCCCCTGTTTTAGCGTTATTTTAGAGTTCTTCTTCTTCTTCTTCTTCTTCGTCGACTTCTTCTTCGTAATCGTGACGACTATATCCTTCACAGAATATCGCCAAAAGCCGAGAATTAAGACGAGGAATCGATATTGGCAATGAGATGTCCAAGTTGTTGGAAAGGTCCTGGAGGTAACCGCTTTCCGACTCGACTAATCGTAGGCTTTTATATTCGGATCGATTATATCGCCCGGAGGAAGTCGCGATGTCGGTCTTCGCTTTTGGTGAAATCCAACGAGGCCACGGATATCCGTCGACCACCAGCAGCTGGTCATTTGAAAAGTATACCTGCTTTGCTTGCTCGTGTTCAAGGCTACAGAAGCACAGAATTAGCTACGTGGACAACGTCAGATTCCTTGAGAGAAAGTTCTTAGTGTGTATTCATTCGCCGACCTTTCTCGTGGAGAAATGTCGAACGATTGTGACCGAAAACAGTCGTGTTCGTCGCTTTGCCGACAAGAGGAATTACATTTATTTCTTACAGGCTGTGCCAGACTGTTTCCATTTTTCTGAGGAGTACCGAAGAATCTATAAATTGTATCTGATTAATAAATTATTATTGTTATACAGTGATGCTTCGATATTGAAATAGCGTATATTTCAACTTTCTTCGCAATGTTGATCCGGTATAAAATGTCAAGATATTTTTTGCAGAATTAATCACTTCGACACAGCTGCGATAACGATGACGACGATGAATTTACAGCCTGCTGCACCTTCCTGTAAAAAAATAACATCGATGTTTCAATCTTACAAAAGGTAGACATTGTTCACTTATAATTATGATAATACTGTGTTTACGGAAATTCATTGCCATACGCACTTTGAAGTCTGCAAACAGCTGACAGCAAAAATCTGAATCGTGCGTTTGATTTCGCAGCGGCATGATATTAGTCAGCTGTTCGAAACAAGAGATAATCGTAAAAAAATGTGTAAATTGATTAGCGAATATCCGGGACTAACCTGAAATCGATCGGATTAAAATTATTAATATGAGAGAATGGGTGTGTCGGATACCCTGAAATCTGTATGGAATTGGTTATTGTCCGGATGCGTGACGCTTTTCAAAATCGTAGCACTGACCTTACTGTCCCTAATTTTACTTTTGACATCGTGCTTACTAATGACACTTTTTCTACTAGTCACGGTGAATTTTTTATACGCGATATTCGGGCGGCATGATCGCGAGAGCGAATGACGTTCGCTTGGTCTTGATGTGCAGCTGAAAAAATCATTGCTGAAATCGTATTTTTCGTTTTCATAAAATTTTACCCATTTATTCACTTCCTTCGCAATCAACCGTCCCATGGGGGCCGTTTTAGGAGTCGTTCTGATACCCTTCAAACTCTTATGGTGCACCGTTGTACTGATTTACGAAATCGTCAACTTGGCCGTCTTGCTGATGCTCACGGTATTCGGCATTTGGATAGCCGTGCTATTCGTGAATTTCGTCACAAGGATCGTTGACAGATATCTTCACGAAGGCGAGGATTGCGGATAAACGATGAAAAAAATTCAGGTTCCAGGTTATATTTTTTTCTACGCTTTGATCTTAACATGCAAAAAAAAATAAAAAATCACTGAACGGATCTTTGATACCCAAAGAAATTTTTGTGAATTAAGAAAAATCCAGTTTTGAATTTGTCGTACAGTATCGAAGAGTCGTGGAAAGTATCGGAAGATGTAAAGTTCCGAAAGCGGCTAATTCCGAATTATTTCGAGGCGAAACTTGAAGTAAAGAGAAGAAATTACGAAGAGACGACAAAGTTTCGAATGGTCGGAAAGCCGATGTCTCAATATTCCGAAATTCAAGTTACGACGGGGCAAAGTTCCGAAAAGTAAAGTTCCGATAGAGAAAAATTTGGAAAAATAAAGTTTCGAAGTTTACCGAACGAGTGGGTGTGAAAAATCAGAAAAACAGGTACAGATAACCGGAAAGAAAAATTTCTCTCAGTGCGAGGATTCCGAACATAAAAATATCGAAAATCCAAAACAGAAAAGGATCAAAGTGACGAAATTTTCGATCATTCAGAATTTCGGTGTTTCAGATTTTTAAACTTTCTCATTTTCGCATTTCACGCCATTCGAAACTTTGATGTTTCGTCAAAGTTCGATACCTTTACTTAAAGATTCGCAAAAAAATTGGGAATTTGTTGCTTGCGGAGCTTTTAAAATTCGAAATCACAACCTCGCTCCCCGTCACCGTCAATCAGTTCCCAAATACTGCAACATTTTACCTTTTAAACCGCTCGATTCCTCAGTGTCAGCACTCGGATATATGTAACACGAATATCAATTACACTCGAACATCGATTATAAACGCAGATGTGTACTTAGACGGTCAGAAGCTCAGAACGAATCTCTGCAAGCACGTGAAAACCGTCAGGAAATGATCTGGGATTGGAGGAAAATAACCGAGTGAATTCATGAAACTCCTTTGTAATTGAAAAATATAATTTTATGAGTTTATCACAATCTTTGTGTACGCTATTAATACGCTTACACTTCAACTCTCTATCGAGTCGCGGAAAGTTGACGCAATTTTTCGCAAGTCTCTGGTATCCACGCGAAAGCCAATGATTACCAAAATTTTTTACACACATATTTTTTTTCTTTTTTTTTTTCTCAAGCATGTAATACCAGACACAAGCCAAAGCTGCATTCCATATATAATCTATACATATTTTCACGTATCTATACGTTTGATATAAAATATTAACATTTTTTTAAAACTTTTTTAACAACGCGCACGTTTCTGCGTTGGCCCCCAACATGTTATTATTATTATTATTGTTGTTGTTGTTGTTGTTGTTGTTGTTGTTGTTATTGTTATTGTTATTTTGTAATATTTGCAACGATTTTGAAAATCGTTCTAGTTCACTTTTCAAACGACATTATTATAACATTATACAACAATCAAATACACGCATATTTTATACGGTCGAAAGAAATACAAGAAAATTATTTATTTCAATACTTTCGTTAAGCATTGATTTCGATAAGTTGAAATTGTTTGAATTGAATTGGTTTTTTTTTTTTTTTTTAAAAACGTAGAATAATTTCTAATCTAATCTTCTTGTTTTATTCCAATCGACGTGAATTATTCTCACCCGGAGAATTATGGAAACTTTACTTAAACATTGTACAAGTTTCGAATTAAAATTAAATATTTTTTTTTTGTTTGGATGTTTGAACTGGCATTTCAACGAATTACGTGAATCACGAATTCTTCTACACTTATTTCTACATATTTCTTATCCGTTAATTATTTTCGTCTCTTTTTTTGTCATCTCTTTGTCGCGTTGATTAAAAATATTCCTGCAACATTAATACAGGTTTGTATGTACAAGGTTGAATACTTTTATCATGATACTTACATATATACTACAATATTTTTTGACTTTAATTTAAAAAAATATTACACTCGGTTAAAGCTAATTAGCAACGCGCGTTACTATATTTTCTATATTTACCTTTAGAATATCATGCAAAGTCACGAGTTTTTAACGCAGAATATACCCTATATAGCTGATACAAATTATCACAAACCTAATAGTTCTATAATTTAACCGTGGTAACTAGTACGTAACAATAATATAAATCACAACTAAAATAACCGATAACATGTTATCGATAACCTCGTAAACTAAATTATCTACAGAAATTATTGTGTACACAATAATTGTTATTATTGACGTATCAGATTCGATACACGTTTTTATACCCAAATTTCGTTACTACCTAAATAATTACACACACGTTATTTTATCGGATCGAAAACCATTTCGTTTCGAAGAAAAATATCGGATAGGAAATAATTCTGTAAGCAGAATAATTTCAGTTGAAATTCATCTTGAGCAGAGTTCAATTCCATCGACGGATCGATAAAACTTTAATAACGTCGATTTATTCTTGCACTTACGAATTTGCACATAAAACGACGCGACGATCAAAACATTTGTTAAATTATACGTTCTTGGATTCTTGGAAAACTGAATGAAATATTGATAAACGAAACGAGCGATTAGAAAACCGCGTAAATCGTCCTAAACGAGTGCAACTTTAGTTTGTTTGTCAACGTGCATTCTGTTACAATTACGAGTTGCGAGAATTGACTCGATTGCTTTGTCAAACGCGCGTGTAGCTTACAATTAGGTGTTGAAGCACCCGGAAGTGTCAGCTCTTCAAAGCTGCTTAGACGTTAAATTGCTCTAGAAGATTGTCGAATCTAACGGTCATTGACGTGAGCTGAGAGTGGAAAGAAATTACCATTATTATTGTTATTATTACAGAGGCGAATCCTGCAGCTATAAAACTTTTCTCGAAACGGAGACGCGAGAAACGTAAACAAAGTCCGAGGGCTCGCTGCTTCCGACTTGTTGTTCACTCGGCGCAAACACGTCGGGACCTGTTGCTAGGAGCGTTCATCAGTGCTTCAAGTCGAATATTTCGATCAGTAGCGGTTCGACGCTCGACGGATTTACGTTCAAGTAAACACCGACGACCTCGTCGTTTAGTCTGTGGAGTTCCGAAATTTTTTGTATCAGCTGTAAGAAGGTGGATTTCGCCTCGCAGCCGGGATAAACACTCTCCAAGTATCGTCTCAGCAGGTAGTAGTAAGAGTTCTTGAAACAGAAAAAAACGAATCGAAGTTGTTAAAACGAAGATATCGAAGGTCGAATAGCTTTTGTTTGACGTTAAGGATGCACCGGCTACGCGTCGTCGACCAAGAATAAGTATCGTCGACGATGTTGAATACTTTGTGATCGGATGAAAATCGGAAAAAATCAACCGCAATGAAGATGATAAGAAAATTATATTTGAATAATAACAATGCCCAAAAGTCATCGATAAATTGTTCAAACGAAACATTGCTTGACGAGTTTTTAGGAATTGTTTTTTTTTTTTTATGTGAAATAAATTCGTTGATTTTTCTGAATACACATGAATTTTTTAAAGAATTTTACTCATCATTTTGCAATTTGAGTTTTCTAAAATTTGTAAAGGCTGTATCTACGAAACTATTCGTTCAATACTCTGGAAACTTCTTAATCGTAATGTACAACATTTTATACGAAAACGTATCCAAAATTCACGATTTTTCCCTCCATTTTTCAAAATTTCAAATTTTCGAAAACGGAATTTTCAAAGTAACGAAATAATTCTTTTAAAATTCATGTGTATTCAGACAAATCAACGAATTCATTTCACATAACAGAAAAAAAAAACACAAACCCTAAAAACTCGTCAAGCAATGTTTTGTTTAACCATTTTATTGATGACTTTTGGGTATTATTATTGTTCAAGTTTGATTTTCTTATCGTTTTTATTCCAGTTGATTTTTTTCCAATTCTTATCTTATCGTAAAGTATTCAATATCGTCGACGAGACTCACTTTTGGTTGAGAATGTTTAGCCAGTACATCCTTAAAAGACCCGGCAGAATCCTTATGGAAATTGGCTCCCTGTCGAATTGCCTGGACCTTCGGTATGTCATGGTACGTATCCTCCCGATGAAAAGTTCTCGTGGACACAAGTCCAAAAAATCAGTAGTTTCCGGGATACAGGCTTCGGAAGGGGGGTGGATGGATTTTTTGCGAATCATGGATTGCGCGATTTTTACGAATTACAAAGCTTCAAGGGGGACTTGAAATCAAATCTGTCATTCAAAAACTGCACAGCCGATTCGCAGAGACTCCGCACAGGCGTGAAAAACGGGACAACTCGATTATTGCATTAGTCGAAGAGTCTCGTTCTTCACGCGAAATCTGACGTCCCAGCTCCTTCCGGTAAACCAGCGAGTTCGCGGATGGAATCAATCACAGCTTCCTGCCTGTCCTTGAGAATCAACCGTAAAGTTTTTCGAGCGATTTGCTTGATTTCAAGTCCCCTTGAAGTTTCATCGTTCGTGAAAATCAGGAAATCCATAGATGTCGAAAAATCTGTACACCTTTCTTCGGAAGCCCGTATATCGGAAACTACTGATTTTCGGGACTTGCGTCCATGAGAGCTTTTCATCGGGAGTATACGTTCTATAACGTACTGAAAATCCAGCCAATCCTACCAGGAGCAAATTTCCATAAAAAATCTGCGGTGTCTTTTAGTCGACGAAAATAGACACGGTATTTTTTGTCTTCTTCAAGGTCCGCAGTATAACTTTTTGGAAAGGCAAGTGAAACAGTGTCGGTTCAGCAGTGCGCGGTGTGAGTGAAAAACGGTGCAATGGAAAGATTTTGGAACTTTCGCTGCCAATCGTCACCAACGTCACTTCTTGTAAGTACATTAACATCAATGACAGTAAAATACCTGTTCCAGTTTTATCACGTCGCTATGAATGACGCGCGGTCTGTCGGGTGTGAAGAGAGCTATGGCACTCAGTATGAGAATGATGTTTTCGTCCCTCCATTTCGGGTCGAAAGTCCTGACGAACCTCGAGTGTTCCGCGTACAAATTCCCCTTGGCCTCCTTCAGGACGTCCACTTTTATCTTCGACATCCTTTCCTGACTGTGGGGTATCTTCCACATGTCTTTGTCCGGGTCGTAATTTATCGCCGAACGTAGGATCATCATCTCGGTACAACCGCCCTTCAAAAGAGCGAGCTGATCCTCCTGGCACATGTTTTTGAACGCGTTTATCTTCTTCGACATTTTGATCAACCTTCGGATCGCTATTGCCGTCAGGTTTATCACGTCCAGCAGCATCGGGTCGGACTGTCCGGCGTTTCCCTGATGAAAATAGAACATATCGTTGGTGTACCGGTACTTAAAGTGGTTAGCGTCAACGATATTCTTTTCTTAAAATTTACCCGAACTAAAAATCCACCCTGCGCAAAATCCTCCATTGAAAATATCTAGTCGTCGGTCAAATAGTGTAACAAATGAAATTTTTCTCAGTGTGGAAGATTTTGACAGACTAGGTCTGTGTTCCATGTTCAATGATACTTGACGGAAGAAGGATTCTTCGCTCATAAATTACGAGTTGACACGACGCGCATCTGATTCCGATTCACCATCGACTTTCCGGTCTTGTATCCGGTGACATCGCTCACGGTGCGCGATACGTATGAATTTATCGAGGTTTACCAGCGTCGGATGATTGTATGTATGTACATTGTTATTCGTACATACCTTGAATCTGCAGTCCTCGCCAACCAAATTAGTGATGTCATCGTCCAACGGTGCCAAAAGAGCTTTATTAGCGACAATTAATTCGTTCAATTTCGCCCGCTCGGCGTCGTTCAATTCTCTGCTGTTACGATTTCCACCGAGTGTCGAACATGCCGAGAATTCCAACTTTATAGCCTCGCAGAGTATCGATTCTATGGAATTGACCGTGATTGGGATCCTGGAAAACAGACTTTTTATACTCCCGATTCACGCACCCGTCATCTTCGATTGTCACTAATTTTCATTTAGATCGCGCCGAAGGGTTAATTACTCATGGATTTGATGTACGCATCGATTTCATGATTACAAAGATTTCAAAAGATTTCAAAAGACTTCGGTCGAATTCAAAGGATTTCACAAGATTACAAGAGGCTTCATGTAATGTCAAATAGATTTCAGACGATTTTAAATGATTACAAGAGACTTCTTGGGTTTCAAAGGATTTTTTCAAAAGAAAACTTCAGAGACTTCAGAAGATTTCAAGAGATTTCACATGATTTTATAAGACTACAAGATATTTCAGGGATTTCAAAAGATTTGAAAAAATTACAAAAGATTTCAAACGATTACAAGAGACTTCGTGTGATTTCAAAAGATTTTTAAAAAATTTCACATGATTTCAGAAGTCTTCGAAAAGACTGCGTAAGATTTCAAAGCTTTCACAGATTTCGAGTGATTTCAAAAGATTTATAGAAAAGTGTACACCAGATTTTACGAGTGATTAACCCCAAGGATCACCCCTTAATTACTCGAAACAAGCGGTACGAAAACTTGATATTTCCAAGGTTCGAACCTTACGGTACCAACCAATTTTGATCGTTCGAAACGGTTCTGGATTCATAACGATAGTTTCGAGGTGAAAATCGATGGGGTATCAGAGGGACGTCGTTGAAATAACTGTAAATCCTCACCGTTGAACATCCTGAAGAATATCCCTAGCGACGTCCTCAGCTTTGGACCAATCCCCGCTGGCACTCGGTTCGCCATTGGCGTTTTTACACTCGGCCGAATTCCGGTTGGTGATAAGATTTGTCAGAATGGGATTCTCTACCTCTTTCTGTTCCGCGTCAAGCATGTGCCTTATCATGTTGTCGGTTATGCCGTTGTTCGCCAAGTTCTCACCGAAGTCCGTACGCGGCTTAACGTTGCTCTGCGACCCGGCCGTTATCTCGTCCGTGGAACCGACGTCGCTCTCCTCGAGGAACTTGGATATCTGAGGATCCGAAACGAGCCTTGACACGGTGTCGGTGTCGGTGATGATCTTGGATATGAATCCCTGATCCTGAAATATCTTAGCCGCGAATTCGGGATTGCTGAGTATCCTCGCGATCAACCGGGGCTCCTGCATCACCTTGGAAACCAAATCGGACTCCTTAGGACAAGTTTCCTTGGGTTTCCGGCAGGCAGTTTCCGGAATCTCCGTAATCTTGGCCCCCGAACCGTGCATACCGGAGTCCGGATCGATCGTCGACGATTTTTGACCGAAGGTATTCGAACTATGGAGTTGTCCAAACCGACTTCCGTCAAATCTACTCATCTCGCCGTACTTGGAGGAACCCGAAGGTGTCGCGCAGCGGACTTCCAAGCTTGCGAGGTTCGACTTGTACCTCGAAACCTCTGGCTCCATATTTCCCTGCAAGCTCATCACCGACTCGTCGAGCTTAAGGAACTTCTGAGAAGACGTCTCGAAGCCGGCCGAGCTTTCGTAAGACTCAACCGACGGTGGTGGCGTGTTTCCAACGTACTTTCCACGCCCTTGGATCACCCTTTCAAAGGTACCCTGACCTTGTTCGAACCTCGGCGGGTTCTGCTCGTACCTTACGGTACCCTGGTCCCTCAGCATGTCCAAGGTCTTCGAACCCGTGACGTTTCCTCCTTCCGGTGGACTCGAAGGACTCGGAACACTTGCCGCTGTCACCGGGCTCATACTGTCCGTCACTTGCTGTCTGTTTCCGTCAAGGTCCGTGTACTTCCGGTCCGACTCCCAGATGTAAGTTTCCGGTGGCCCGAAGGGCAACGAGGAGGACTCCTGATCGAAACTGTTCTCTTCAACGTTCTCCCTCTTCAGCTTCGGCGTCTTTGTCGTTTCGTGCTGAGGCCGCTTCTTCGCCCGGTTTTGCTCTATCTTCTGCCGTTTCAATACCTTCGCTTCCTCTGTCATTATGTACTCCTTTCGCATACCGATCGTGAAGCACTTGTCCAAACGGCACTTCTGGCAGAAACGACGCGTCACCACCGTTATTGTACAATTTTCCGTGAAAGGGCACCGGAAGTCCTGAAAACAGTTTTAAACATTGAGGTACTATTACTTACACATTAATGTCCGCAACGATATCTACCTTGAAAAAAAAAAAAAAAAATTACACAAGTTATGAATTTTATTAACAATTTTCCTTATTTATCGGGCTCCCATTACCCGACGATTAAGCTCCCTTATGAAATTATACAGTTACAAAGTTCACCGCGAGCTAATTGCAAAAAAAATCTGTAGCTTATTTGCCCACCTGTGTACTTTCAAAAAGAAAAAGTAAAAAACAAAAAAAGAAAAAACCCCTCACAGCTGAGGCTCATTGATTTTCTTTTGAATAATGGCGTCAGATGTTTGACCAGTTATTTGTATAATAATAACCCTGGCAACAGAATCCTTCTGAAGTTACTTTGTTTGGAAGGGCAGGTGTGTTGTGTCAATTACCTCTAAAATGGGTGTAGAACGGTTTTTGCGAAGTCTTTATGCATCCCTATTCAAGTTCCAAAACAGTTCCTGCGTCGCAACGCAATTAAGATATGACCAAAACTCGAAGCTAACCTTTTCAAGAGGCT
This sequence comes from Neodiprion lecontei, assembly GCF_021901455.1. NCBI lineage: Eukaryota > Metazoa > Arthropoda > Insecta > Hymenoptera > Diprionidae > Neodiprion > Neodiprion lecontei. The sequence goes on from NC_060266.1 coordinate 4,838,455, forward strand.
GAAGTTAGTAACGTTAACGTAACGAAACGTCAGGGGAAATAATCGTTATTGCACAATTTTAGAATCACTTTGATGGCGTTTGTTTTTCAAAATTATTAAGTGTACGTTTCGATTATCATGGTTTAATAAATTTCGGACATTCCTAAAGGTCCAAAGTAACGATACCAACTTCACACTCATACCTTTTCATAGCGTTACACTATTCGTTTTATATAATGAAAAAGACAGTTAACCGATCGATGATGGGATACTGAATTTTCTAACTAAGAGTGTCCGCCTATCAATGTAAGAATTGCACTGGGTGAAATTCACTCCAATGAACGTCATATTTTACTTGAAAAACGAGTTCTAAAAACCTAAACTAAAAAAATATCTAGGTATCGTTTAAGGATCGCAGAAAAAGCTCTATCAGTTTTCCTAACCAAAATCGACAATATTCAAACAGTTTTTTTTAACGATACCTGTTTTACACAATTTTTCTAGTTACTGTAACAAATGAAATTTTTTACTCCGCATTAAGAATGGTGCCGAGAGACCCATTTCCACGACCAAGGGACTCTACGAGGAGTTTCATGATTTTTTTGGGTGAAATTCACCCAGAGTTACGCATTAGGATTAAAGTTGTGTAAAATACTAATAAAAAAAAACTAGTGAAACGACGTGTAAACAAATGCAGGGGTGCAGGAAATAGCCTTATCAAGGCACCTGGGGTCAAGTTCTCAGCTGATAACCGCGTATATATATATATATATATATATATATGCGCGTCTTATCGTATCACGATTGTATTATTTACTTTACTCGCTCACTTGTTCGCTACTTGACAAATACTCACAACATCATTGTTCATTCTAATCTGAGTTTGTACCGACGATATAAGGTCAGATGCAGTTGGTATTTTTTTTTTTATCAAATTTAACGTGCAAGAATTCCAAAATTAAGCATCAAGTATTGAAATTTTTTAGAGTGTTTGAATTAGTATCAGGCTGAAGTTTGTGACGTTATTATAACGATGAATTTTTGGGAAAAGGAAGTCGTTATTTTGCAAATTTAGGATTACTTGAAATTTAGTAAACTGTTAATACGGCACATCTCAAACTAACTTCTTCCTTTTTCTTTCGACGTTTCGATACATTAACGTTTAATAACTTCAGCCTTGTGAATTATTTACGTTTTTCCGTCAGTAAAGAACAATTAGACAAATAATGTAACTTTTTGTTCGGTCGTCTTGGTCTGTTTGAATATATTTAGAAAGTTAAAACCGTTCATCGTTTTTTCGAAAAATCGAGAATTTGCACGATTTTCGATTATCAAAAAATTGCCCGTTGACTTTTTCTTTAAACTGTTCAGTGTATTCGTAAAATTTGACGTTTGTCGCAGATTCATTTATTTCTTATATCTCGTTGAGGATTATTATTGTTTCGATTATGACTTTCGGTGACGTATGTAAAAATATATATGAAAGAGTACGAACGATCATTTTGAACGTCCCTTTGATATAATTTTTTGCATTCGCATTTCTTAGTATTTCAATAGACGATAAAATCCCAAAAAGTTGTGGTATCTTGTAAAAAAAAAAAAAAAAAAGACTTGCTTTAATTTAACCTTGCGGTGAAGAAAAAAAATCGTCTAAAGAAAATAATTCGAATAAGATGAAAAGAAATTTTTTACCAATGGTCTCTTATTTTACAACAGATAAGAAGAAGATTGATGAAGCTAATCAAGTTTTCGGTTATATCACGGCTACAAATTGTAATTCTCGTCGAAACATTGTATGTTCTTAATTATTTTATGCGTGGACTAAGATGCTTCGTTTAGTTATCTCAAAGCTCGTTAACAGGCTTCTTGATGATTGTTAACTTGAATAATAAACAAAAAATATAGCGAGCAACCGATTGCTCGCATTGATATTAATTAATTGCTCCGATACGTTGCATATGATTGGAACAGTTACGCTTTCAGTTACATTATTACATGAATTATACATTTTTACGTTACGTAAATATGATCGAGTGAATTATGCAAATGGCGAATTAATGGATGAAATTCATTTTTCAAAGTTGAATCGTTCCTAACGTCGGTTGAACGTGGACCAAAATTACTTGAAAGAAAGAAAGAGGAAAAAAAAAAAAACAAAATAGCAACTTCAAGTTATTCTCTACCACGTCAACGTCATTGACAAAATGCGTAACTAATATTTAACATAAATTATTGCTACAAAATGATTTTTTTTTCTCTGCATGCAATTTATGTGAACGACAAAACATCTTTTTTTTTTTTTTTTCGCATCTATAGATCGTAAAATCTCTGCATTTTATCATCACTCTACACGATAAAATTCTCCAACTGTAAACATATTAAATATAGAAAATCTGAACGATATTAGCATTGAATAAAAATTGTTCCGAACGAGGATGAAACAATATGAAGGGGGAAAAAAAAAAGTAACTTTGCAGGGCGATTCGAGTGACACATGAAATTTCTTTGAAGTTAATTGATTCTCAGCGTACGTGGGAAATTTACTGGAATTTAATTCGCGGCCTGTCATTCGTATAATATGCGTGAATTTTCCTCGACTAAAACAGGAAGCGGAAAACTTTGCTACGATTATACCGATTACATGCAAAGTAACGCTGTTGCTGATGACGTGACGTTTTGTAATAAGCGTGCAATAGTTTCGGGGGGGGGGGGGGGGGGGGGGATGATGTGTACAAGTGACGTCAGGAAGAATTCGAAAATCGGAAATCCCTATCGTAACGTCATCGACGAAGCGTCGTTTTTTTTTTTCTTTCTCTTCTTTCACCGGCCTTTGGCGATCGGTTATCACATTGAAGTTAGTAACGTTATCGCACAACGATTATGTGTCAAGGAAAAACGGTTGTCTCATGATTTTTGAACTGTCTGAAATCTCGGAAATTCAGTAATATTAATAAAACAAAACACGACTCGTATTTAGAAATTTTGGTTCCTCGAAAAACGTTGTAATATTTATGAAATGGTGATTTTTTTTTCCGCCAGTATTTAGTTACGATAACGTTGCTAACTTCAACCTAGTGATTCGTTAACAAACTCGATATTAGTCTATCTGTACAGGTGTGACACGCGTCACGTATGTATTAATGTAACAAAAACTTTTGGCACAATTATTCTGCGGGGAGAAAAAAAAAAGATGAACCCTGGTGAAAATTTCCACTTCCACGTATTATTTCTCTACAAAATTGTGAATATACGCATAGTTTTTCGTAAATAATTGTTTATTATCGTTAATAATTGTAGCAGCTTGTGGATTTTTTATCCATCTAAGATATACAAGTTTTTACGAGATATTAGGCATTTTCAAAGTTTCGTACGAAAACAAATTTTTTCTACAAAATTATACGAAATGCTCAAATTTCCCTAGAAATTCGTTGAAAAGCTGAGAAATCATAATCGTGTTCAAACGTAGCATGCAAAGAACCGGAATTCGTACACCGAGTGAAATTTTTAGTTCGGATTACCGGTCAGTCCTTAACTATTTTCATTTTTTACCGCGATCGACAAAATATAACATTACCTGTTTTACTCAATTTTTTCTAGTTACCGTAACAATTGAACAATTGAAATAAAAGAAACGAACGGTGAATCACCTTGTTCTTAAGAGCGTTTCTTCGAAAGAAGGCTTTGCAGCTTTCGCAGGAAACGGCGTTGAAATTATAGCCGAGTGCTCTGTCCCCGCAAACGCCGCAAGTTTTGTTAGCCTCTCTCCCGTTGGCTTCATCTTCCATCTCTCGGGTTCTTGATCCTCAATTGCGATCAATTGTCCCTTCGGAACGCGGCGCGATTTCCTTCCGCTAACAATTTTTATATATTCCCGCTTCCGCGGTGGCTGGGAACACGGTGAGTCACGTTAACGACACCCATAATCGAGGGGCCTCCAACACCGTTTGGGAAAGCAGCACTTCTGCACCTCGGAAACGTTCACCGAAGCACTTTAAACCGCCGAGTCCAAGGCTCTGGGTACGGGCTGAACCAGGTCCGGCAAAATCTTTACTGTCAGCGAGAATAATGCGGTCAATTGCCACGGCACTTATCAAATCTTTATACGACACTCGAAACACGGAGTGGTTGGATCCACTCCTCGTCTCTACTATTATCACCGCGACGAATAGCGATAGTGAATTCACCTCGCCGTATTGGCCAGCCTGTGGCCAACGGCTCACGCTTCATCCACGCGCACAGGTTGTCTGATTTTATAAATATGACAGGCTTCTGGCTACGGTGCTCCGATGGTAATACCGACTTGGAAGTGGCGGTCTTAGGATCGGGGAGTTGCCGTGGTTACCGGCCCTCGTTGAACAGACCCCCGGTATTTGTCAATGTGAGAATCGAACTTGAAATGCAAGACTGGTGCTTCGTAACATTCTTTAAGGGGATGCTCTGGTCCGTCGTTACCGACCGAGTGAAATTTCACTTCTTTTGCGTTGTGCTGGATTGATATTAATAAATATATTCATGTAATTGTTGGCGATTCAATTACAGGAATGATGAATTTTCTGATCGAACGCCCGGAATTAGTCGGTGTGACGGTTGAATTTGAAATGCAAGTCCAGTTACAGATTAATGCTTCGTAACATTCTTTAAGGGGATGCTCCAGTCCGTTTTTACCGACGGAGTGAAATTTCACTTGTTTCGCGTTGTGCTAGAATAATATTAATAAATGTATTCCTGTAATTATTCGTGATTCAATTACAGGAATGACGGATTTTGTGACGTTATTGTTGTGCAGAACGACAATTTGATTTTCTTTTATCTTCTTTATAGAGTTTTTATTCCGCCTTGTAGGTAGCATTGTGATGTTTGTGGCATTTTCAACTCAATAATTCTTGCAGACTCTAATGATCGTCAAAATAAATGACGTTTTACTCCGTTGGTAAGAACTGACTTGAGGAGATGCAATAGATCATTCCTGTTTGCGGTTTAAATCACATTTTACGCTGAAATACAGAGATTTTTTGGATTTATACAGTATATTCCTAATTTTTCTTTTATTTCTACAGAAATTCGTCCTCACCTTTCAAAAAGTCAGTCGTAAAACGATTCAAAAAATTATGCGTGAAAGCACGAGAGGTAATTTTAAGAATTTGAAACAAAAAAAAATCGCCGCTGTTCGTAACCATAAAAAGTTTTGTTTTCAGTAAAGGTAATCGAATAATAAAAGTTTCCATCTCTTTCTCGAGAGCTAGCTATTTCGTTTCTGGTAAATCTATTCAAATAAGAAAAAAATAACCGTCCGTGGCGTGGGAGACTTGCGCAATTGAAATTCGAACGCGGTAAGATTGGCAACACTGACTGCTCGTTCAGGCACGTGCGCGATTCGCGGGTTATTTAAATCAACGGAATCCTCAAAACTAACTCACGACTTTTATGTACGACACGTGACGCTTGACTCGTCACATTTACGAGTTCATAGTGTAATATTCATTACTATTTTCATACACATTATAAATGTTTCGGAAATTCATCGAAGATTTTTTTTTATTAGATATTTATGTATCCGGGGACTCGAGATCGTATAATTTAATCTAATCGAAAGCAAACGTTGCGTTGAAAACGTAACAAAAAATGATCGTAACAAAGATATATACATATTGTATATTGTAACTCGCTTTGAACTGTGGCAGAAATTCTTTTCCCGAATTCACTTTAGATTCGAAAAATTTTAATCTAGATCAGAAAACATCGTAGATTACATTTTATCGTCGGTTTATTGAATTTCTTTTGCACTTGATCGCACAAATTGATGAATTGGAATAACGAATGCGGTGTTTTTTTTTTATTATTGCTACTGATGATAATACGACCTGTTTATCAGCAGGTGTTTCGTAAATTAACCGATATCTATACGTATCGATACTTGAATTTTAATCGTATACTCAGAATTATGTAATCCATTACGATTCACGCTGTCGTACATATATTTCCAGCATATTATCACAATGTTTTTGCAAATTAATTACCATCACACATTTCTCGATAAACCATTTGAATTTATTTTTTTCACTTATGTACAGAATGATAGACATATTTGAAAAACGAACACTGCATCAAATAATTGTAGAAAAATTCGTTATAAATTTCATTCGACATTATTATTTTATACGGTGTACATTTACAAGGGTATATAAACAATTACAGTGGCAATAGTCTTTCGATATTGCCACTAGATACATGTATAGCCTTTCGATTTTTTCCCGCTAGATACATGATATATAAGATACGGATTTATTATCCTGTGTCAGATTAAAAATACGTCTCTAATTGTCTTTTATATGTTACAAGAATCACATTTTTCAGTGCAGTCGCTGATTACGAAACGCTTATAGAAACAGCTATTGCACTTATATTATAATACTTATACATAATATTTCTTTATTCTAATATAAATTTAAAATAAATACATTTTCCGTCATGTGATTATACATATAGATATATATATATATATATGTATTTATATATCGAAATGCTCGTAATTTATAACTACACGAGAAATATACTAACTATAAGAATTTTTTATACGGGGTATTCCACGTCAAATCAAACGGTCGGTTTCCGTGACCCATTTGAACTTTGAATTTTTTCAGATTTTTCCGACACATAGTTTCTTCACGACAACTCATCAAATAAATTTATTTCAACAATGTTTAAATTTTTCGCGTCTACGAAGCTTAAAACCTGGACGACATGTGAATAAAGTTTCGTCACAAAAAAATTTTAGGTTCTCACGTGAACATCTCGAGAGTATTTTTTTCCGATTTTTCATACCCTGTTTCAGTGTAGTTTTGTTACAAAATGCGCGAAAATTATTCGTAACTGAAAACAACCCGAATAGAATGAGCTACAATTTATACACAGCGTGCCTTCTTCAATGCGAAAGGTCGTCTGAAAATTTCATAGTGGACGGTGCTGTGGTTCGGAAAATATGTCAACAAATACTCACACAGTCGCTTCTCGCCCGGATTCTTCCGGTTCAAATTTCGCGGCGCGGCAAGCTCACCGCTTACCCTGCGCGTAGCGCTGCTGCGCACTCGACGCGATCTTCAATTGTTACGCGTGTTGTTTATAATCTCGATTGTCGACTTTTTCTCGAGGAGTATACTTCGGTCTATCATTTATCACGATTCCTGAGATGATATGTGAGTTTCGTACCGCCGGAAAATATTTTTCAAGCATATTCATCCAAGGAAAGAATTCAACGACGCGTTGCGTATCGTAGTACAACGATTGTACACTTTCACCGTTCGTACCGCCACATTATCGTACGTATGAATGAGAAATTTCACAGTTCCATGCGAATTATTACTCGTAACTTTTGAAATAATTTTCCACCCACTACGAAACTTGTAGACAATCTTTGGTATTGAACAAGACATGCTGTGTAAAAATTTCAGCCAATTCGATTCGGGCACTATTTTTTTTACAGAAGATCTTCGAAGATTTAAGATACTTTAACGGGGTATGAAAAATCGCAAAAAATTATTCTTAGAAATTTTATACAAAGATGCGAAATTTTTGTATAGGTAGTTTTACCATATGTCATCCGAATTTCAAGCTATGGTGACTTGAAAAAATGAGAAATCGTCAATAGTGTGGTAAGAAAATGCTTGGTCAGGAAAATCTGAAATATTCAGATTTGATGCTTTCAATACGAACTTCAAGCGAGTGAATGGGCGATAAAATCTGAACTGGTTAGGGAAAAAATCTCGTTTTTTACGTTCGATTTGACGTGGAATCCCCAATTATACATATTATTTATGTATAGATAATAAGTCATTATGTCCATATTTCAATTTAACAATATTGCATGAAATTGATATGAAAAGAACGTACGTAAAATTCATGTACTGTTATTAACAAACGTTGGTATTTTTCTTTTTATATCTTATTATTTTTATCCATTGTTTCTAATTATCACGAGGCAAATTTAAAAAAAAAAAATCGCGTGAATTTTTTTCTTGAAATTTTCGTAATTCTTCTTTACACTTAAATTGAAATCTTTTCACGGCTTTCATTTTTAATTTTCAATGAGACGAATGTGTTATTTTATCAACTGATCAGCTGTTAAGACAAATCTAAGAAGAAATCTCTCATTAGCCAATGATTAATTGATTCACAATGCAAGAAAATTGAATTCAAAATAAGAAAGAAATTTAAAACTTTGACTTTAGCTGCTAACTCTGCTACTTTCGAAATTCTTAGTCGCTTGACTGGATTTGAAAGTAGGAATGGATTTTCGTCGTCGGGAATCGACGAAACATATGATCAATTTCGATTTTTCAAAAACACTCCAAAGCGATGATATCATTCCATACGTACAATGGGTACAGTTTAAAATTTTATAATATTATACACGCAATGATTCTAATCCTAAAAGAACATTTTTAAAAGGAACGGCTGTGGTTAGCTTACGGTACAAGTCTCGAGTGAGAATTTCCCGAGGTTAATTCTTTCAGTCCATTATCATAATTTTCAGATTCAGGATCCTTTTTTTTCTCTTACTTTCTTTCTTCGCACCATTGTCTCAACTCTGAAATAAGCCAACAATATGAAACATCGATCCTATTCTTTCAGATGAGACGAAATAAGTTTTAACAATAAAATTTAGAGTCACTACTAAAATTGGCATCGATTTTATTCATTTGTTTTTCCCGATTTACTTATTCAATTTCGAATAGTTTTGGCTTATCAAAAATATTAATAATTGATACGGTGTTTTCTGCACCAGGAATAAAAAAGTTATTTATGTTTACCAATTAATCAATGTAGGATCATACCATAAAAATAATGTCTTCGGTAATTCGAATTTTTGGACTATTGGAAATTCAGCGTTTTTTTAAGCTCGTAAACAAAGTTTTCATTAGATTATTACTGTCCGAGAAGAAGGTCTAAAAATAATCTGAGTTCATTTGAAAATTGAGATAATGACGGACTGATGACTGAAATAAAAAACAGTTGAACGTTAACCGGGCTGACATGGAATGCCCCATACATTGTAAAATTTTCGATACAA